>NW_027039935.1:109653-125000 GCF_034236695.1 Oncorhynchus nerka | reverse complement strand
TGTGTGCAGGTGTTGATGGAATGTGTTTGTATGTATGTGGACATGTAGGTGTTGCCTATGTGTTGTGTGCGCTGGGGGTGTCAGAGTGAGACCCCTTCCAAGAGTATCTATCGCCTCTTCAATACCAAGGATGAACAGGAATTAGGGACCTCCTAGGGTCTATGAATCAGACCCCTTGTCTCTCCTCGCCTCGCCTCTCCTCTCATCTCCGCTCTACCTCCTCCACCTCTCCGTCTATCCCCCAATCTAGGGCTTGTTTCATTTTTCATGCCACTTTCATTTTACATCCTCAAAACACACCGTCTAAGCTGGCGGTGGTGTGTACGAACGTGTGTGTGTTAAGTCTGGGTATGTGGTTAAGTGTGCAAGCATTCATATGTGTGTGTGTTTATTTAAAATGCCCTCTACCTCTTGGCAGATTACCCTAATCCCTGTCTAATATTTATCCTATGCTATAAAGCCAATCTTGTTCTGTTTAGTGAGGCCAATTGGCTAGGATGGCCCATGGGGTTACTCCAAGCTGAAAGGCAACAGGCAGCCTCAGTTTTTTCTTCCTCTTCCTGGCCATGGGCTTGTTTGAAATTGGATACGCCAGACTTTAATTGGGCAGGTGTTTTTCTAAGCTTGTCTTTTTGCGCTGTCTTGCAATTTCGGACAGTGGCGGTGTGTGTGTGTGTGTGAACAAGGGTAGTGTGTGTGTGCAGAGAGAGAGGGGTCGTGTGTGGGGACAAGGGTAGTGTGTGTCTTAACCTCTGCCCAGCCATACATCAACACATGTTAAGGAAAGGGCCCCCACCTCTGGACCCCCTTTAGACTGAAACGGAGCTCTTTAGCTGGGGAGACAAGCCAGGCAGCCCTCTCTCAGACTGTAGTATGGAGCTGCACACTGTCACATATACTGGGATATGAAAGATGTTTTGGTCCGGGAGACCGGGTTAGTTATGGTTAGTTAGTTATGGTCCAAACCGCTCTACTGTCTGGATGTGGTCGAGTTTGGTCTCCTCCAGTAACATGTGTGATTGTAGTTAGAAGAGCAAATAGATCGGTTAGAACTGCTGGACCGGTTGGTCGTGGTTTAGTTTGGTCTCTGTTCTAAATCATTTGGTAGCGGTTTAGTTTGGTCTCTGTTCTAAAATGTTTGGTCATGGTTTAGTTTGGTCTCTGTTCTAAAACGTTTGGTAGCGGTTTAGTTTGGTCTCTGTTCTAAATCATTTGGTAGCGGTTTAGTTTGGTCTCTGTTCTAAAATGTTTGGTCATGGTTTAGTTTGGTCTCTGTTCTAAAACGTTTGGTCGTGGTTTAGTTTGGTCTCTTTTCTAAAACGTTTGGTCGTGGTTTAGTTTGGTCTCTGTTCTAAAACGTTTGGTCGTGGTTTAGTTTGGTCTCTGTTCTGAAACGTTTGGTAGCGGTTTAGTTTGGTCTCTGTTCTAAAACGTTTGGTCGTGGTTTAATTTGGTAATTGTTCTGAAACGTTTGGTCGTGGTTTAGTATGGTCATTGTTCTGAAACGTTTGGTCGTGGTTTAGTTTGGTCATTGTTCTGAAACGTTTGGTCGTGGTTTGGTATGGTCATTGTTCTGAAACGTTTGGTCGTGGTTTAATTTGGTAATTGTTCTGAAACGTTTGGTCGTGGTTTAGTTTGGTCATTGTTCTGAAACGTTTGGTCGTGGTTTGGTCTACAGTATATTCAATTCACTGCTGGACCGTTGTTGCTGTTCAATTTCAGTAGACGGTTTTATTTTATGGTTTTATCTACGGAACCATTTGGTTGTGGTCAAAAGAACTAGAGCATGCACCAAACCACCGTTGGTTGTGGTTTGAATGTGTTAGACCGTTGTGTTGTGTAGTGGTTCAGAAGATCATTTGGTTGTGGTTTGGTCTCAAATCATGCAAATTGTTTGCTTGTGATATGATCTCTAGTAGTCCTTCTTTCTCCCCAGCCCAGAAGGAAGTGCACCTCCTGGTTTTGAAGTCCAAAATCAAACAGCTGTAAATCAAACAGACACTTGATCTACTTTTACAGCCTAACCCTGTCCCAACCACAAAGTCAACACCAAGGCTTTTTTCTCCACTCTTTATGATGTCAACATTGTAAAAGTAAGGAGAGGAGGGAGATCGTTGGAAAAGACGATTAAAGGTTTTATGGTTATACTGTTGGGCAATGAGAGAGATATGGCCACACACACACACACATTGCCAAATTTGATAATGCGTGCGCACACACACACACACACACACACACACACACACACACACACACACACACGTTCACGTATGCATGCGCACAGAGAAAGAGAGAGTGAGGCAGACGGAGACATACAGAGACAGCGCTCTCTAAATGGGGTTTAGCCTAGGAATTCCTAACCGCTTTAAGTAGTTGAGTATTAAGTAGAGCTTTAGCTAGCAGAGAAGATCCCATTCATTCAGTGATAGTAGCTCTGCTCTCCACTTCAACATCTCTCCCCTCTCTTTAAGTCCTACAGGAATAGATCTCCTAACCACAAGGCATAACTGAAATCCTCCCAAAACAGCTGAGAAAGGAGGCTTCAAACACAAGACAAGATACATCTGTTTCCGCCATCAGAAATGGCTCCCAAAGACAGATTTGGATATAGGAACAAAGGTATCCTCAGTGGACTTGGAACTTGGGGGGGTATTTTAGGCCCGAAAAGCTTCCATTTCTAGAGTGTTAATTAGAGATGTTCATAGGAGAGGAGATTCTGGGCGAGAACACACACTTAAATTTTTTTTTTATTTTTTTTTTTATTTATTTCACCTTTATTTAACCAGGTAAGCAAGTTGAGAACAAGTTCTCATTTACAATTGCGACCTGGCCAAGATAAAGCAAAGCAGAACATACAACGACACAGAGTTACACATGGAGTAAAACAAACATACAGTCAATAATACAGTAAAAAAACAAGTCTATATACAATGTGAGCAAATTAGGTGAGAAGGAGGTAAAGGCAAAAAGGCCATGGTGGCAAAGTAAATACAATATAGCAAGTAAAACACTGGAATGGTAGTGTGCAATGGAAGAATGTGCAAAGTAGAAATAAAAATAATGGGGTGCAAAGGAGCAAAATAAATAAATAAATTAAATACAGTTAGGAAAGAGGTAGTTGTTTGGGCTAAATTATAGGTGGGCTATGTACAGGTGCAGTAATCTGTAAGATGCTCTGACAGTTGGTGTTTAAAGCTAGTGAGGGAGATAAGTGTTTCCAATTTAAGAGATTTTTGTAGTTGTTCCAGTCATTGGCAGCAGAGAACTGGAAGGAGAGGCGGCCAAAGAAAGAATTGGTTTTGGGGGTGACTAGAGAGATATACCTGCTGGAGCGTGTGCTACAGGTGGGAGATGCTATGGTGACCAGCGAGCTGAGATAAGGGGGACTTTACCTAGCAGGGTCTTGTAGATGACATGGAGCCAGTGGGTTTGGCGACGAGTATGAAGCGAGGGCCAGCCAACGAGAGCGTACAGGTCTAATGGTGGGTAGTATATGGGGCTTTGGTGACAAAACGGATAGCACTGTGATAGACTGCATCCAATTTGTTGAGTAGGGTATTGGAGGCTATTTTGTAAATGACATCGCCAAAGTCGAGGATTGGTAGGATGGTCAATTTTACAAGGGTATGTTTGGCAGCATGAGTGAAGGATGCTTTGTTGCGAAATAGGAAGCCAATTCTAGATTTAACTTTGGATTGGAGATGTTTGATATGGGTCTGGAAGGAGAGTTTACAGTCTAACCAGACACCTAAGTATTTGTAGTTGTCCACGTATTCTAAGTCAGAGCCGTCCAGAGTAGTGATGTTGGACAGGCGGGTAGGTGCAGGTAGCGATCGGTTGAAGAGCATGCATTTAGTTTTACTTGTATTTAAGAGCAATTGGAGGCCACGGAAGGAGAGTTGTATGGCATTGAAGCTTGCCTGGAGGGTTGTTAACACAGTGTCCAAAGAAGGGCCGGAAGTATACAGAATGGTGTCGTCTGCGAGAGGTGGATCAGAGACTCACCAGCAGCAAGAGCAACATCATTGATGTATACAGAGAAGAGAGTCGGTCCAAGAATTGAACCCTGTGGCACCCCATAGAGACTGCCAGAGGTCCGGACAGCAGACCCTCCGATTTGACACACTGAACTCTATCAGAGAAGTAGTTGGTGAACCAGGCGAGGCAATCATTTGAGAAACCAAGGCTGTCGAGTCTGCCGATAAGGATGTGGTGGTTGACAGAGTCGAAAGCCTTGGCCAGATCAATGAATACGGCTGCACAGTAATGTTTCTTATCGATGGCGGTTAAGATATCGTTTAGGACCTTGAGCGTGGCTGAGGTGCACCCATGACCAGCTCTGAAACCAGATTGCATAGCAGAGAAGGTATGGTGAGATTCGAAATGGTCGGTAATCTGTTTGTTGACTTGGCTTTCAAGACCTTAGAAAGGCATGGTAGGATAGATATAGGTCTGTAGCAGTTTGGGTCAAGAGTGTCCCCCTTTGAAGAGGGGGATGACCGCAGCTGCTTTCCAGTCTTTGGGAATCTCAGATGACAAGAAAGAGAGGTTGAACAGGCTAGTAATAGGGGTGGCAACAATTTCGGCAGATAATTTTAGAAAGAAAGGGTCCAGATTGTCTAGCCCGGCTGATTTGTAGGGGTCCAGATTTTTCAGCTCTTTCAGAACTTCAGCTGAATGGATTTGGGAGAAGGAGAAATGGGGAAGGCTTGGGCGAGTTGCTGTTGGGGGTGCAGTGCTGTTGACCGGGTAGGAGTTGCCAGGTGGAAAGCATGGCCAGCCGTAGAAAAATGCTTATTGAAATTCTCAATTATGGTGGATTTATCAGTGGTGACAGTGTTTCCTATCTTCAGTGCAGTGGGCAGCTGGGAGGAGGTGTTCTTATTCTCCATGGACTTTACAGTGTCCCAGAACTTTTTAGAGTTAGTGTTGCAGGAAGCAAATTTCTGCTTGAAAAAGCTAGCCTTGGCTTTTCTAACTGCCTGTGTATAACGGTTTCTAGCTTCCTGAACAGCTGCATATCACGGGGGCTGTTCGATGCTAATGCAGAACGCCATAGGATGTTTTTGTGTTGGTTAAGGGCAGTCAGGTCTGGGGAGAACCAAGGGCTATATCTGTTCCTGGTTCTAATTTTCTTGAATGGGGCATGTTTATTTAAGATTGTTAGGAAGGCATTTTTAAAAATATCCAGGCATCCTCTACTGACGGGATGAGATCAATATCCTTCCAGGACACCCGGCCAGGTCGATTAGAAAGGCCTGCTGGAAGTGTTTCAGGGAGCGTTTACAGTGATGAGTGGAGGTCGCTTGACCGCTGACCCATTACGGATGCAGGCAATGAGGCAGTGATCGCTGAGATCTTGGTTGAAGACAGCAGAGGTGTATTTAGAGGGGAAGTTGGTTAGATGATATCTATGAGGGTGCCCGTGATTCTTGGGGGTACCTGGTAGGTTCATTGATAATTTGTGTGAGATTGAGGGCATCAAATACATGTACAGAATACAGTCAGACACAACAACACCCCCTATCCCCCATCATGCACGCACACACACACACACACACACACACACACACACACACACACACACACACACACACACACACACACACCTCAAAACCTGCTTGCATAGCCTCCCGTCAACAACCTTGCACCCCAGTAGTACATCACAATCACATTCCCCTGGCATTCACTTTATCACAACATATGGTTTTTCTCCACTGCAAATATATTCAGTGGGGGAACGTTCAAGATCGCCTAACTGTTGCCAAAAACGTCTGGTTCCAGCCGAGTAGCTAATGTATTCAACACATAGCAAGGAGAGGGGAGTTTGACTAGTTCAGAGAGAGAGAGACCACAGCAGAACCCGAAACAGAGATGAGACAGAGCTGCATTTCCTGACAATATGTAAAAAAATAAATAAATAAACAATTAGAGAGTGTCATTTCACCAAATTTGAAACCCTCAAGGCTCCAAAGACCTCTCTGATGAGAGTAGGCTACCTGTCCTGTTGGTGGAGGATGCAGAGAGCTGTGGATTGGCAGCAAACTACATTGCTGCCTGCCATAAGATGAGGGATGGTGTCTGACAGACCAACCAACCTGCACATGTCCTCTATGCCTCTGTTACTGTTCAACATATGGTTATTTTGACCCTTGATTATTGTTGTTACTGTTGTCCCGTTGACACTATTGATTAATATTATAAATCTCCAAAGTAAGCTTTGGCAATATGTGTATTGTTATGTCATGCCTAAAAAGCTAATTGAATAGAGAGAGAGAGAGAGAGAGAGAGAGAGACAGAGACAGAGACAGAGACAGAGAGAGAGAGAGAACAAAAGACGGTGAGAAAAAGAGAAGAGCGAGAGAAGGAGAGAAAGAGCAAAAGAAAAGAGAAAAAGAGGAGAGAGATAAAACAAAAGGAGAGAGAGGAAGATAGAAAGAGAGCGAGAGAGAAAGCGAGAGCGATAGGGAGAGAGAGAAAGAAAGAAAGAGCGAGAGAAAGAAAGAGAAAGAAGGAGAGAGGAAGATAGAAAGAGAGCGAGAGAGAGAGAAAGAAAGAGCGAGAGAGAGAGAAAGCAAGAGCGAGAGAGAGAGAGAGAGAAAGAAAGAGCGAGAGAGAGAGAGAGAGAGAGAAAGAAAGAGCGAGAGAGAGAGAGAGACAGAAAGACCGAGAGAGAGAGAAAGCAAGAGCGAGAGAGAGAGAGACAGAAAGAGCGAGCGAGAGAGGAGAGAGAAAGATAGGGAGAGAGTGAGAAAGAGTGAGAGAGAGCGAGAAAGATGAGAGAGAGAAAGAAAGAGCAAGGGAGAAAGACAGAAAGAGCAAGAGAGAGAGAGAGAAAGAAAGAGCGAGAGAGAGAGACAGAAAGAGTGAGCGAGAGAGGAGAGAGAAAGATAGGGAGAGAGTGAGAAAGAGTGAGAGAGAGCAAGAAAGATGAGAGAGAGAAAGAAAGAGCAAGGGAGAGAGAGAGAGAGAGACAGAAAGAGCGAGCGAGAGAGAAGGAGAGAAAGATATAGGGAGAGAGAGTGAGAGAGAGCGATGGAGCATGCATAAGTCTCTGACTAATGTGAAAACATGATGGGGGGTTGGATGTGGTCCCTAAAGGAGGCGTGTTCCTCAGCCTGTGTTTTTCCTGCCCAGTGTGGAGTGGAGACTGGAAGTTCCATATAAAATGTGATAAATCAGGAAGTGGAACTGTGGTGTGTGTGTGTGTGTGTGTGTGTGTGTGTGTGTGTGTGTGTGTGTGTGTGTGTGTGTGTGTGTGTGTGTGTGTGTGTGGACGCAGAGGTATCAATCTTCTTCTGTGGTGGGAAAGATAAGATATGTATAAACACATGCATGCACACACACACTGAAATAGATGTACAGTGAAAACACACAAAACAAGAAGGACACAACATCTAGTTCATTCTATGATGAACCTCAAGTAGAGAGAACTAAAGCTTTGCTTACTGACACAGACATGGAGAGAGTAAACAAGAAAGACAGAGAAACAGAGAGATAAATAGGAGAGAGCAACATTACACCCACAACACCAAACTGTAAAGAAGCCCAACATTTGACCTAATGACAGAGCAAAGCTAACAGTTCTAGGAGTAATGAAAGCCATGTGATAAACAGTACTGACTGAAATGATACCATCAGGTGCTGCTGACAGGGTGTGTGTGTGTGTGTGCACGTGTTCATGCATGTGTATGTGAGAGAGAGCAAGGGCCAAGAGCAGCTGTTAAAACCAGAGTCTCAGCAGGCCGCCCAGGTGATGTCATCAGAGCGAGACACAGGGTCAGGTGAGGAGAGGGTGAGGGGTGAGAGGGAGAGATGAGGAGAACGACAGGAGTACACGTGTGTGTCATAAGAGATAAAATATTCTGTATATCCTTCAGTCACAAGTATAAGCACAATTAGGCTATATATCAGGGAGTACTGTACGTTTGTGTCTGTGTACTGTGTGTGTTTTTTCAACTGTCAGGTCCCACGCAGCTTTGGTAGTGGGAAGATCACCCAAAGTCCCATCCATCCACTTGTATACAACGCCTGGAATAGGGTGTACTGCAAGGCCATGAAAAGGGGCTTGTTGTGTGTGTGTGTGTGTGTGTGTGTGTGCGTGTGCGTGTGTGTATGTGTGTGTGTGTGTGTGTGTGTGTGTGCGCAGTCTCCGGTTGCCGCCGGTGTTGTTGGAAACGTAAACAACTTTTGCGTTTACAGCCGATTGAAAAAGCAACATCTTTGGGATTTGTAACAAATTACTGTTTACATAAAGAGTGACAGGGCTTTGGTCATACAGGAGTCGCCTGACTCTGTGTGTGTGTGTGTGTGTGTGTGTGTGTGTGTGTGTGTGTGTGTTTTGGCAGCAGAACAACGGCGAAAGGAGAGAGACCGGACGACATGAATCCTGTCAGCTCAATACTCGACACACACGCACGCACGAACGCACGCCAAGTACACCCTATTCCAGGCGACCTGCATCAGGTCGCAAAAACAAAAAACATTGAAAATAAATCAAATCAGCTGGCGGGTGGAATGAAAACATTGATCTCACGGATCAGAACAATTATATTGCTGGTCAGAAACTTTTTAAATCCAGATAATAAGGCCTACAATTTTTACAAACCCATGAGCTTGTTGTGTTACATTATGTTGCAAATTTCATTCTCTGAGCGGCAAGGCTTCCATCCATGAACGTATTGAGAGAGTGTGGAGCAGGGAACTGTCCATTATTTGTGTGGTGCTGAAACATTCTAATTTTGTCTAAACGCAGAGATTATATTCCCTCCCTCCACATGAGAATAGGCAACGACAAGTTGTCAAGATGACTTTCTCTGGCTAACCTAGCTCACGCGAAAATGGGTAACGTAGGCCTAACTGGAGAAATAAAAAGGAAGGTTATGATGGGGGAATAGGCTACACCATCATGGAAACAGGTGCTGTGTGAGTGAAATCCCAGGTTTGGAAGGACAACAACCCGGTAGATGGATACACAGCTGGCAAAAAGTGCAAGCAGGTATTTGTTTATGATAATTCAATTAAATATCAGTTAATTATTAGCCTGCGTTAATTCAGGCTTTTGTTTATTTAGACCATTCGCAGGCCATATAAAGAGTGAACCGGTGCAGCTGGTAAAAATGTAAATATGCCTTTAATAGCCTATTAAATTAAATGTAGCTTATTTTTGCAGCCTACTGTGCATTCGGAAAGTATTCAGACCCCTTCACAGTTTCACATTTTGGTACGTTACAGCCTTATTCTAAAATTAATTATATTGTTTTTTCGATGTATACACAATACCCAATAATGACAAAACAAAACAATTGTCTTAAAAATAAAAAACTGAAATATTACATTTACAGAAGTATTCAGACCTTTTACTCAGTAGTTTGTTGAAGCACCTTTGGCAGTGATTACAGCATTGAGTCGTCTGGGAATGACACTACTAACTTGGCACACCTGTATTTGGAGGATTCTTCCATTCTTCTCTGCAGATCCTCTCAATCTCTGTCAGGTTGGGTGGGGAGTGTTGCTGCACCACCATTTTCAGTCCAGGCTCTGGCTGGGCCACTCAAGGACATTCAGAGACTTGTCCCGAAGCCACTCCTGCGTTGTCTTGGCTGTGTGCTTAGTGTCGTTGTCCTGTTGGAAGGTGAACCTTCGCCCCAGTCTGAGGTCCTGAGCGCTCTGAGGCAGGTTTTCATCAAGGATCTCTCTGTATTTTGCTCCGTTCATCTTTTCCTCGATCCTGACTAGTCTTCTGGTCCCTGCCACTGAGAAACATCCCCACAGCATGATGCTGCCACCACCATGCTTCACTTTAGTGATGGTATTGGCCAGGTGATGAGCGGTGCCTGGTTCCCCTTTTTTTTCCACCACAGATTCTTGACATTCAGGCCAAATAGTTCAATCTTGGTTCTCACGGTCAGAGAGCCTTTTAGGTGCATTTTGGCAAACTCCAAGCGGGCTGTCATGTGCCTTTAACTGAGGGAGTGGCTTCCGTCTGGCCACTCTACCATAAATACCTTATTAGTTGAATGCTGCAGAGATGGCTGTACTCCTGGAAGGTTCTCCCATCTCAACAGAGGAACGTTGGAGCACTCTCAGAGTGACCATCAGGTTCGTGGTCACCTCCCTGACCAAGGCTCTTCTCCCCCGATTGCTCAGTTTGGCCAGGTGGCCAGCTCTAGGAAGAGTCTTAGTGGTTCCAAACTTGGTAGAGAATGGTAGAGGCCAGACCCCCCTGAGTGGCGCACTACAGATCCACATTCGATTCCGGGCTGTGAAACAGCTGGTCGCGACCGGGAGACTCATGAAGCGGCGCACAATTGGCCCAGTGTCGTCCAGGTTAGGGGAGGGTTTGGCCGTCCGCATGGCTCTCGATCTTCACCTGTAGCGATGGGACAAGACTGTAACTACTAATTGGTTGTACAGTCGTCTCAAATAAAACTGTGAAGGACCTCGGCGTTACTCTGGACCCTGATCTCTCTTTTGAAGAACATATAAAGACCATTTCAAGGACAGCTTTTTTCCATCTACGTAACATTGCAAAAATCAGAAACTTTCTGTCCAAAAATGATGCAGAAAAATGTATCCGTGCTTTTGTCACTTCTAGGTTAGACTACTGCAATGCTCTACTTTCCGGCTACCCGGATAAAGCACTAAATAAACTTCAGTTAGTGCTAAATACTGCTGCTAGAATCCTGCCTAGAACCAACAAATTTGATCATATTACTCCAGTGCTAGCCTCTCTACACTGGCTTCCTGTCAAAGCAAGGGCTGATTTCAAGGTTTTACTGCTAACCTACAAAGCATTACATGGGCTTGCTCCTACCTATCTCTCTGATTTGGTCCTGCCGTACATACCTACACGTACGCTACGGTCACAAGACGCAGGCCTCCTAATTGTCCCTAGAATTTCTAAGCAAACAGCTGGAGGCAGGGCTTTCTCCTATAGAGCTCCATTTTTATGGAACGGTCTGCCTACCCATGTCAGAGACGCAAACTCGGTCTCAACCTTTAAGTCTTTACTGAAGACTCATCTCTTCAGTGGGTCATATGATTGAGTGTAGTCTGGCCCAGGAGTGGGAAGGTGAACGGAAAGGCTCTGGAGCAACGAACCGCCCTTGCTGTCTCTGCCTGGCCGGTTCCCCTCTTTCCACTGGGATTCTCTGCCTCTAACCCTATTACAGGGGCTGAGTCACTGGCTTACTGGGGCTCTCTCATGCCGTCCCTGGAGGGGGTGCATCACCTGAGTGGGTTGATTCACTGTTGTGGTCATCCTGTCTGGGTTGGCGCCCCCCCCCTTGGGTTGTGCCGTGGCGGAGATCTTTGTGGGCTATACTCAGCCTTGTCTCAGGATGGTAAGTTGGTGGTTGAAGATATCCCTCTAGTGGTGTGGGGGCTGTGCTTTGGCAAAGTGGGTGGGGTTATATCCTTCCTGTTTGGCCCTGTCCGGGGGTGTCCTCGGATGGGGCCACAGTGTCTCCTGACCCCTCCTGTCTCAGCCTCCAGTATTTATGCTGCAGTAGTTTATGTGTCGGGGGGCTAGGGTCAGTTTGTTATATCTGGAGTACTTCTCCTGTCCTATTCGGTGTCCTGTGTGAATCTAAGTGTGCGTTCTCTAATTCTCTCCTTCTCACTTTCTTTCTCTCTCTCGGAGGACCTGAGCCCTAGGACCATGCCCCAGGACTACCTGACATGATGACTCCTTGCTGTCCCCAGTCCACCTGGCCATGCTGCTGCTCCAGTTTCAACTGGCCTGGGCCCTAGGACCATGTCCCAGGACTACCTGACATGATGACTCCTTGCTGTCCCCAGTCCACCTGGCCATGCTGCTGCTCCAGTTTCAACTGTTCTGCCTTACTATTAAGGCCTATTAATACTATTAATGACCATGCTGGTCATTTATGAACATTTGAACATCTTGGCCATGTTCTGTTATAATCTCCACCCGGCACAGCCAGAAGAGGACTGGCCACCCCACATATGCTCTCTCTAATTCTCTCTTTCTTTCTCTCTCTCGGAGGACCTGAGCCCTAGGACCGTGCCCCAGGACTACCTGACATGATGACTCCTTGCTGTCCCCAGTCCACCTGACTGTGCTGCTGCTCCAGTTTCAACTGTTCTGCTTTATTATTATTCAACCATGCTGGTCATTTATGAACATTTGAACATCTTGGCCATGTTCTGTTATAATCTCCACCCGGCACAGCCAGAAGAGGACTGGCCACCCCACATAGCCTGGTTCCTCTCTAGGTTTCTTCCTAGGTTTTGGCCTTTCTAGGGAGTTTTTCCTAGCCACCGTGCTTTTACACCTGCATTGCTTGCTGTTTGGGGTTTTAGGCTGGGTTTCTGTGCAGCACTTTGAGATATCAGCTGATGTACGAAGGGCTATATAAATACATTTGATTTGATTTGATTTGATACCACGAAATTGGGGAGAAAAAGGGGTAAAAAGTTTTAAAAAATACAATAAAAAAGACAAGATGAAAAAAGAAAAGTATGAAAAGGTAGAGGCCACTGACATTTTTGGTACCCTTCCCCAGATATGTGCCTCGACACAATCCTGTCTCTGACCTCTACGGACAATTCCTTTGACTTCATGACTTGTTTTTTGCTTGGACATGCACTGTCAACTGTGGGACCTTACTGTATATAGACAGGTGTGTGCCTTTCCAAATGATGTTCAATCAATTGAATTTAACACAGGTTGACTCCAATCAAGTTGTAGAAACATCTCAAGGATGATCAATGGAAACAGGATGCACCTGAGCTCAATAGAGTCTCATAGCAAAGCATCTGAATACTTATGTAAATAAAATAAAAAACACTTTTTTATTTTTAATACATTTGCAAACATATCTAAAATCCCGGTTTTCGCTTTGTTATTATGGGGTATTGTGTGTAGATTGATGAGGGGAAAAAAACAATTGAATCCTTTGTAGAATCAGGCTGCAACGTTACAAAATGTGGAAAAAGTGAGAGGGGTCTGAATACTTTCTGAATGCACTATACAATTGTTTAATTAAGTTTCATTTAAACTATTTGATTATTGAAACGATATTGAATATAAAGATCTTGTTTTGTTATGTCGCCTACAGGCTCTCGTTAGGTAAAACGGCTAATTAGAAGGGTATTATTCTTAAAGCGATTTGAGTCATCAATGTGATAACAAAAAGGTAGCCTATGGTTATTAATTCATGGCATGGTTTCCTTTTATACAAATGTTGAATAGACAAGCAGACAAAATCAATTAATGCAGGGAAGGGGACTAATAGCCTACTACTACGAGTCATGAAAACAACTAGAATAAATGCATGTTATTTGGTGGGTCACGAGTCGGCTCCCGGAACAATACTTTGCGGGTGGGTCAGGTCGCGAAAAGATCTGTCCTGATGTCGGATAGGGCTTGGAATTGATGTGGCCGGGCGGAGCGGGTGTGGCTCCAAAACACTCACCTGTGCAGGAGGGAGGAAGAGAGAGAGAGGAGGAAGGAAGAGACACACACACACACACACACACACACACACACACACACACACACACACACACACACACACACACACACACACACACACACACACACACACACACACACACACACACACACCCTGGATGGACATCATATACTAGATACCTCCAGTACCTCCCAAATAAAACACACTATTGCGACTTTTCTGGTTTACTACACACATCCATACAGTAACAGTCCCAAGCTACTGCATAAGCTGCATAAGTTGTCATAACTAATCAATGACCCTAGCTTCTATGCCACTACCATGACAGTGTTATGTACTGTAAGCCTAACGACAATGTCAAGTTTAACAACATCAAAATAAAAATAAAACTTTGTTCAAACGACCATACAACTACATTATCCCAGAACTCTCAAAGTATTCTACATTGGTCAAGAACACATCCATTTCGTGAATTAATTATAAGCTCCAAAGCATGAATGCGTAAAGCACTCAATAAGGCAACTAATTCTTCTATTTGCGAAGCTGGAGGTTTTCAACTGGAAAACCATGGTTAATATTTCCTCCCTCCACTGTATCCATATTCATTAGTCTGGCTGGGGGCTACCTACCTCTTCACAATACTGCCCCTGTGTCCATCAACAGTCCTCTTATATCATATGAAACATCCTGCATTAATCAACTGCTGTGTTTGATGGGGTGGAAACTAGGGAGAGAACTACTGAAGGGAAATGGCCGAGTTGATTTGTCATCAACACACTCATACGTGTGAGGGGTGACTACTAAAGAAGGGCAAGGGGGAGAGAGAGAGGAGGGAGGAAGAGAGAGAGAGGAGGAAGGAAGAGAGAGAGAGGAAGGAGGAAGAGAGAGAGGAGGGAGGAAGAGAGAGAGAGAGAGAGAGAGGAGGGAGGAAGAGAGAGAGAGAGAGAGAGAGAGAGAGAGAGAGAGAGGAGGGAGGAAGAGAGAGAGAGGAGGGAGGAAGAGAGAGAGAGAGAGAGAGAGCGAGAGAAAGAGAGGAGGGAGGAAGAGCGAGAGGAGAGAGGAAGAGAGAGAGGAGGGAGGAAGAGAGAGAGAGAGGAGGGAGGAAGAGGGAGAGAGGAGGGAGGAAGAGAGAGAGAGAGGAGTGAGGAAGAGTGAGAGAGGAGGGAGAGAAGGAGAGAGGAGAGAGGAAGAGAGAGAGGAGGGAGGAAGAGAGAGAGAGGAGGGAGGAAGAGAGAGAGAGGAGGAAGAGAGAGAGAGGAGGGAGGAAGAGAGAGAGAGGAGGGAGGAAGAGAGAGAGAGGAGGGAGGAAGAGAGAGAGGGAGAGGAGGAAGAGAGAGAGAGAGAGAGAGGAGGGAGGGAAGAGAGAGAGAGAGAGAGAGAGAGAGAGAGAGAGGAGGGAGAGAAGAGAGAGAGAGGAGGGAGGAAGAGAGAGAGAGAGAGAGAGAGAGAGAGAGAAAGAGGAGGGAAGAGCGAGAGAGAGAGGAAGAGAGGAGAGAAGAGGAGGGAGAGAGAGAAGAGAGAGGAGGGAGGAAGAGAGAGAGAGAGAGAGAGAGAGGAGGGAGGAAGAGAGAGAGAGGAGGAGGAAGAGAGAGAGAGAAGAGAGAGAGAGAGAGGGAGAAAGAGAGGAGAGGAGGAGGAAGAGAGAGGAGAGAGGAAGAGAGAGAGAGAGAGAGAGAGGGAGAGGAAGAGAGAGAGGAGGGAGGAAGAGAGAGAGAGAGGAGGGAGAGAAGAGAGAGAGAGAGGAGAGAGAGAGAGGAGAGAGGAGGGAGGAAGAGAGAGAGGAGGGAGGAAGAGAGAGAGAGGAGGGAGGAAGAGAGAGAGGAGGGAGGAAGAGAGAGAGAGGAGGAAGAGAGAGAGAGAAGAGAGAGGAGGGAGGAAGAGAGGGAGAGGAAGAGGAGAGAGAGG
>NW_027039935.1:107500-109153 GCF_034236695.1 Oncorhynchus nerka | reverse complement strand
CGCTGGTTTCAGTTACGTATTGCTAGATGTTTTCAAAAAATAATTAAAAAATGTATTTTCTTTGTCATTATGGGGTATGAAATTAAACACTAAATGTGGGATAAATTTGTGAGAATGAGGTGAGAAAACGAGAGAGAGAGAGAACAGAGAAAACGAGAGAACGAGAGAGAGAGAGAGAGAGAGAGAGAAAGAGAGAGAACAGAGAGAGAGACGAAGAGAGAGAGAAAACGAGAGAGAGAGAACGAGAGAGAGAACGAGAGAGAGCTTCATCTAGAGAGAGAGAAGAGAGAGAGAGAGAGAATGAGAGAGAGAGACCTCTAGAGAGAGAGAACGAGAGAGAGAACGAGAGAGAACGAGAGAGAGAGAGACAAAACGAGAGAGAGAGAGAGAGAGAGAAAAACGAGAGAGAGAAGAGAGAGAGACGAGAGAGAGAGTAGAGAGAGAAACGAGAGAGAGAGAAAACGAGAGAGAGAACAGAGAGAGAGAAAGAGAAAACGAGAGAGAGAAAACGAGAGAGAGAGAAAACGAGAGAGAGAAAAATATATAGAGAGAGAGAAACGAGAGAGAGAGAAAACGAGAGAGAGAAAACGAGAGAGAGAGAGACGAGAGAGAGAACTAGAGAGAGAGAACGAGAGAGAGAGACGAGAGAGAGAGAGAACGAGAGAGAGAAACGAGAGAGAGAGAGAAAACGAGAGAGAGAGAGAGAAAACGAGAGAGACGAGAGAGAGAGAAACGAGAGAGAGAGAACGAGAGAGAGAGAAACGAGAGAGAGAACGAGAGAGAGAGAGAGAGAGAGAAACGAGAGAGAGAGAACGAAACGAGAGAAGAGAGAGAGAGAGAACAGAGAGAAAACGAGAGAGACGAGAGAGAGAGAACGAGAGAGAATAGAGAGAACGAGAGAGAAGAAGAGAGAGAGAGAGAGACGAGAGAGAGAGAACGAGAGAGAGAGAACGAGAGAGAGAGAACGAGAGAGAGAGAACGAGAGAGAGAGAACGAGAGAGAGAAGAGAATATATCGAGAGAGAGAGAGAGAATTGAGGAGAGAGAACGAGAGAGAGAGAGAACGAGAGAGAGAGAGAACGAGAGAGAGAGAGAGAGAGAGAAAACGAGAGAGAAAACGAGAGAGAACGAGAGAGAGAGAAACGAGAGAGAGAGAAGAGAGAGAGAGAACGAGAGAGAGAAACGAGAGAGAGAGAAACGAGAGAGAGAGAACGAGAGAGAGAACGAGAGAGAGAGAAATCGAGAGAGAGAACGAGAGAGAGAGAGAGAACGAGAGAGAGAGAGAGAGAGAGAAACGAGAGAGAGAGAACGAGAGAGAGAGAGAGAGAGAGAGAGAGAGAGAGAACGAGAGAGAGAGAACGAGAGAGAGAGAGAGAGAGAGAGAACGAGAGAGAGAGAACGAGAGAGAGAGAGAGAACGAGAGAGAGAGAGAGAGAACAGAGAGAGAACGAGAGAGAACGAGAGAGAGAACGAGAGAGAGAACGAGAGAGAAGAACGAGAGAGAGAACGAGAGAGAGAGAGAACGAGAGAGAGAGAGAAAAGAGAGAGAGAAAGAGAGAGAACGAGAGAGAGAGAGAACGAGAGAGAGAGAAACGAGAGAGAGAGAGAGAGAACGAGAACGAGAGAGAGAGAACGAGAGAGAGAGAGAAAGAGA
>NW_027039935.1:0-97500 GCF_034236695.1 Oncorhynchus nerka | reverse complement strand
ACATACAGCCAGTGATACAACCTAATGGCCCCCAGAGACCAGACTACAGACAACAGACAAACAATGATAAACGACAGGATAATGAAAAGCTAATATGATGGTGGGACTGAGAGGGTAATTTAAGACAATGTGTTACTGGCTAGTCACATGATGTTAAAGAGATATAAAGTGATGTGACAACAATTATTATATTATTATGCATTGTGTAATGTTGGTCACCATCTTTGTATAATAGATCATTTGAAGGTTTTATAGAGATGTATTGGACTGTGTGAGCCAAGGATTTTGGGGGGATTTTTGGACTTAAAGAGAGACACACGTAGACATAAGGGGGACACACACACACACACATCCTCTTACCTGCATGGTGTGGAAGCTGCGTGTCTTTTCGAAGTGGAACTCGATGTCAACGCTGCCCTGCCCCAGAGCCTCTCTGCTCCAGCCCAGGTAGTCATACCCCGCCCACACCCTCAGCTCCTTGGTCTCTGTGAAGTCATTCCCTCCTAACACACCGTCAAACAGCTGGCCCAGGCCTCCGAACTGAACCCTAAACACATACATACAGTACACACACATTATTACACCGTTATACATGTACTGTACACATGCCAAGGCATACACAGTCATACATTTTACATGTGACACGCAGAGACATGCACACACCCACATCCAGAAGTACACACACACACACACACACACAAACCCCTGTGTCTCAGCTTTCACACACACACAGTATATAGGTCTGGGTTGCGTCAAAACCGTTAGCTCACCCGCTATGAAAACAGTTGTGCCCCATTAAAAAGGTATATGTGAATATAACCTCCCTACTTCTCCTCCATCCCTGGACAATACAGTCTGGAAACAGAGTACAACTCCCTCAGCAAATAAAGTCTGACTCCAGATCATTTCATTCTTATTCGATTAGGTGGACAGAAAATAAACATTGGGTAGAGGAGTTGTATCGTGTGTGTGTGTATGACAGACTAAAGCCATTTGGCTGACTGAAGGATCACTAAGGCCCTGTTCACTACTAACAGATGGGATGAGTCCAGGAGCAGAGCAGCACTGGAGAGGGTCTGCAGGCCATGTTTCAGCTAGCTACTGGTTCCTTTATATACTCATCCATATTTTACCACGTAGGTTGGCTGAGAACACATTCTCTTTTACAGCGACAACCTGGGGAAAAGTTGCATTTGTGTGGGAACCAACTAAGCCAACGGAGGATGAAGACCAATCTCAAGTAGCCAGCCAATACCCACAGAGCTGAGAGAGGATGATGATGCTTACCCTGACTCTACGCTGCCATCGTAGGTGGAATCGTTGAGGTACACAGGTGAGCCAGACAGGTGCATCACATGACCCACTGGAGCTGTGTACACCAACAGGCCATCTGAGAGACAGAGACCGAGAGTCAGACAGGCAGGCAGAGAGTCAGACAGACAGAGAGTCAGACAGACAGAGAGTCAGACAGACAGAGAGTCAGACAGACAGAGAGTCAGACAGACAGAGAGTCAGACAGACAGAGAGTCAGACAGACAGAGAGTCAGACAGAGAGACAGACAGAGAGACAGACAGAGAGACAGACAGACAGACAGACAGATAGAGAGGGGAGATGAAGTATATAGAGAGAGACTACATTAATAATATACACTTTAATAAGATACAGCATATATCATCTTTACCATCGCCTGGTCAGCTACACATGAACTACATACGTTGGTTAAGCCTGTGTTCAGGAGATGAAACACACAGGCAGAGAGTCAGACAGGCAGACAGCCAGACAGACAGTCAGACAGAGAGTCAGACAGACAGAGAGACAGACAGATAGAGAGACAGACAGATAGAGAGGGGAGATGAAGTATATAGAGAGAGACTACATTAATAATATACACTTTAATAAGATACAGCATATATCATCTTTACCATCGCCTGGTCAGCTACACATGAACTACATACGTTGGTTAAGCCTGTGTTCAGGAGATGAGAAACACACAGCCAGACAGACAGAGTCAGACAGGCAGACAGACAGTCAGACAGAGAGAGAGAGAGAGAGAGAGACAGAGAGACAGGTAGATAGAGAGGGGAGATGAAACACACAGGCAGACAGAGAGTCAGACAGTCAGACAGATAGATAGAGAGGGGAGATGAAGTATATAGAGAGAGACTACATTAATAATATACACTTTAATAAGATACAGCATATATCATCTTAACCATCGCCTGGTCAGCTACACATGAACTACATACGTTGGTTAAGCCTGTGTTCAGGAGATGAGAAACACACAGGCAGAGCAGACATCTCTCCAGTGAAACATTAGACTCTCTCTCCCCCCAGTCAGCCTGTATGGCTAATCAGCATGTTCTCCTAACACAGGTCTGAAGTCACTCACTGTAACTACTTTCACCTTCAGCACTCACATCCATAATAAACACAGCTTTTACAGAGGCGCAGAGTGTGTGCGTGTGTGTGCGTATGTATGTGCGTGTCTGTACATGTGTGTCAGTGTGTGTGGGGGACATGGGCTCAGTCCCATTGGGGTCTTGCACAATAAACAAACCACATAGCATACCCGTTCCCCGCCACAATGTAAAACGTGATGATGGAACAGGAATGTGTGCCGGGAAATGTGTCTGCCATTTCTGTGAATCTGCATGTTATAGTGTTAGTGGTTCCAGAGACAGAAACCTCTCTAACAGACAATCATTCCAAGAAGATAGTCAGTCTATCCCCAGAGAGACACACAGAGGTTGAGTCTTAAATGACACCCTATTCCCTATACAGTGCACTACCTTTGACCAGAGCCGTGTTCAGGGAATAGCTAGTGCCATTTGGGATGCATCCAGATGCAGTGGCCCCAGGCATTAAGGCTCAGCACGAGGCTTGATTTACAGCCAGTCAGCCAGCCATTGTGTGAAGGGAGGAGGACAGAGAGGAGACGTGACCCACCCATAAACACAGTGTAATTCACTGGTGCTCTGTGAGCACGGAACATACCATCTATCATCCTCTGTGCTGTAGTGTCACTTTCTGTGGTAAAACTAGATGGTTTCATCTCCGGCCAAACCAGACAGTAAATTTAAAGTCATGGTGAGTGAATCCTATGACCATATCTGCAGAAATACGTGCTTGAAGACACATAATCAGCCTTATTTCTCAAATCTAGAAAACAGACTGTAAATTCAAGGCGACACACACGCATCTAAGGATGGTGAAGTCGTTGGCCATCCCCCTAAGTGTCTGGAGTGCAGACAGCAGAGATATGAGTAGACACAGAGTGATGTCTGCTATGCTGTGATCTTCCAAAGGCCTTCTTTTCAATGTCTGTCTGTATCCACCTTATACTCTTAGATAAAAAGGTTCTGGATAGAACCAAAAAGAGTTCAGAACACCCTCGTGGGTCCACTTAAGGACAAGGACATCGTCTCCCACACATCCATTTATGCATCCTCACTCCCTCTTTCATTCTCTTTAAGACAGACAAGACAGACAGGACAGACAGGACAGACAGTGTGACTCACCGTTCCACAGACAGCCATAGAGCTCCACTCGTAGACAGACGCTCATGACCCTGTCTGCCAGGGGGTAGAAGCGGACATAACGGGCAACAATGGGTGGACCCAGGTCCTTCAGAACCACATCATAGGTGTTCTCATTCCCAGACACCACCTGGGGGGTGAGAGGGGGGGGGGGGCAGTCAAGAGTAGCATGGAGACCCATTGAATAACCATAAATAGCATAATTAAGCATTTAGATGTGAAAAAGCAACACGGACATAATGGAATACAGAAATGGTAGTGAATGAATGATACATAAAAGGGCTTTAGGAAACTAGTGAGATTCAAGGATGCTGTGAGAGGGTGGCTGAATAAAAGGTTTGTATAAGACAGTAATAATGGAATGAGTCAGAGAAGCAGAGCCAAGGGAGAGAGATACATTAGATAGATAAAACACACACACACACACACTTGTCTTTACCTCCTGCCCCCAGCGGTCCTTCCAGGTGATCCAGGTGCGTCCGTCTCGGGAGTAACGGAGCCGGTAGCTGCGGGCAAACTCCCGGCCGTGCCCGTCGGCATGGCGACCCTGGGTACCCACCAGAGCCAGGAAGTGCAGCGAGCGCAGGTCCACCTGGAAGAGAGAGAACAAGACGTCTTTAGTCACTGATCTAAGGTCAGTTGTAATGTAGTGCTCTGACCCTCAGCCCATCCTGACCCTCTACCTCCAACACAGGGAAACTAGGGAACTTCTACCTTGATTAAATTAAAACACAAACTAGAACCCAATGAAATGTGAGTATTGGCAGGATGAATGCACCTCTTGCCAATGGAAACAGAGAATCCTTCACATATAGTATGTGGTTGTAGCCCATGTCTGACCTGGAGGTACTCTGAAGCACTGGGGAACACTGCTCCTGCAGGACACCACGCACCATCTCCCTCTCCTGTACTCAACCTGGGGGAGGGGGGTTATTCAATTATACATTTATGGTTTCCATAATGAGATCAGTCTGGATAGAATATAACTTTGTCATCCAAACTATCCAAACCACAAATACTTCTTACAGAGACCACAATATCCATCACCACAAACAGACCACAGTACAACCACTTAGTCACTGGCAATAGGATCAATTCACACAGAGAACTGGTCCACATGAAGCAATCCAAACCTGGACCATATACAGACCAGCCCTAACACCCAGACACATATCTTCTTGTCAACTTTGTTGAATTGAATGACAATAAAGTTATACTACAGTTGATCGCGATCCCACTGAGGTCAACCTACCATTCAGAACACTAGGTCATTGACGCTGATGGGAGAGAGAGAGACAAACCAGGCCTCTCCATCCTACATCAGCCAAAATTATTAATATGATGGATCACTGACGTGCAAAAGGAGACGAACTGTCCAAGTCCTCTACCCCCCCCTCTATTCCCCCCTCCATCACCCTATTGTAACAATACAGAGGCGGATGCAAGATGCAAGCAACGATGGTTTAATGAATACAGGTTACAGCAGCAACAGGACAGACAGACTGTACTCAGACGGAATCCGACCCAGGGACTAGGGCGCATCCTCCTATGTGAGCGTGCTGAGAAACCCAGGTGAGAGTGTCCGGATGGGTAGGAAGGAGCACAGCAGATAATCCACACAAGGGCGGCGAGAGATGAGTACGGACACACGACACAACCTCAGGGAAGTAACAACGATCTGACAACAAGAAACACTGGTTACAGAACATATAAAGGGAAGATAAGTGATTCCAGCTGGCGCAGACAATCAGGCCGAGATTGGGAACCACGCCCACACAAACACGGGGGAGAGAGAGAGAGAGAGAGAGAGAGAGAGAGAGAGAGAAAAGGAAAAGGAGGCAGTGGATTCATGAACCGTGACACCTATTCCCTCTTTCTCACTCTCAGACCAGCCAAGTCCTCTACCCCCCCCCTCTATTCCCCCCTCCATCACCCTATTCCCTCTTTCTCACTCTCAGACCAGCCAAGTCCTCTACCCCCCTCTATTCCCCCTCCATCACCCTATTCCCTCTTTCTCACTCTCAGACCAGCCAAGTCCTCTACCCCCCTCTATTCCCCCTCCATCACCCTATTCCCTCTTTCTCACTCTCAGACCAGCCAAGTCCTCTACCCCCCCCTCTATCCCCCCTCCATCACCCTATTCCCCTCTTTCTCACTCTCAGACCAGCCAAGTCCTCTACCCCCCTCTATTCCCCCTCCATCACCCTATTCCCTCTTTCTCACTCTCAGACCAGCCAAGTCCTCTACCCCCCCCCCCCTCTATTCCCCCTCCATCACCCTATTCCCTCTTTCTCACTCTCAGACCAGCCAAGTCCTCTACCCCCCTCTATTCCCCCTCCATCACCCTATTCCCTCTTTCTCACTCTCAGACCAGCCAAGTCCTCTACCCCCCCCTCTATTCCCCCTCCATCACCCTATTCCCTCTTTCTCACTCTCAGACCAGCCAAGTCCTCTACCCCCTCTATTCCCCCTCCATCACCCTATTCCCTTTCTCACTCTCAGACCAGCCAAGTCCTCTACCCCCTCTATTCCCCCTCCATCACCCTATTCCCTCTTTCTCACTCAGACCAGCCAAGTCCTCTACCCCCCTCTATTCCCCCTCCATCACCCTATTCCCTCTTTCTCACTCTCAGACCAGCCAAGTCCTCTACCCCCCCCTCTATTCCCCCTCCATCACCCTATTCCCTCTTTCTCACTCTCAGACCAGCCAAGTCCTCTACCCCCCTCTATTCCCCCTCCATCACCCTATTCCCTCTTTCTCACTCTCAGACCAGCCAAGTCCTCTACCCCCCTCTATTCCCCCTCCATCACCCTATTCCCTCTTTCTCACTCTCAGACCAGCCAAGTCCTCTACCCCCCCTCTATTCCCCCTCCATCACCCTATTCCCTCTTTCTCACTCTCAGACCAGCCAAGTCCTCTACCCCCCTCTATTCCCCCTCCATCACCCTATTCCCTCTTTCTCACTCTCAGACCAGCCAAGTCCTCTACCCCCCCCTATTCCCCCTCCATCACCCTATTCCCTCTTTCTCACTCTCAGACCAGCCAAGTCCTCTACCCCCCTCTATTCCCCCTCCATCACCCTATTCCCTCTTTCTCACTCTCAGACCAGCCAAGTCCTCTACCCCCCCTATATTCCCCCTCCATCACCCTATTCCCTCTTTCTCACTCTCAGACCAGCCAAGTCCTCTAACCCCCTCTATTCCCCCTCCATCACCCTATTCCCTCTTTCTCACTCTCAGACCAGCCAAGTCCTCTATCCACCCCTCTATTCCCCCTCCATCACCCTATTCCCTCTTTCTCACTCTCAGACCAGCCAAGTCCTCTACCCCCCCCTCTATTCCCCCCCATCACCCTATTCCCTCTTTCTCACTCTCAGACCAGCCAAGTCCTCTACCCCCCTATATCCCCTATTCCTCTTTCTCACTCTCCCCCTCCATCACCCCCCTATTCCCTCTTTCTCACTCTCAGACCAGCCAAGTCCTCTACCCCCCTCTATTCCCCCTCCATCACCCTATTCCCTCTTTCTCACTCTCAGACCAGCCAAGTCCTCTACCCCCCCTCTATTCCCCCTCCATCACCCTATTCCCTCTTTCTCACTCTCAGACCAGCCAAGTCCTCTACCCCCCCCCCCCTCTATTCCCCCTCCATCACCCTATTCCCTCTTTCTCACTCTCAGACCAGCCAAGTCCTCTACCCCCCCTCTATTCCCCCTCCATCACCCTATTCCCTCTTTCTCACTCTCAGACCAGCCAAGTCCTCTACCCCCCCTCTATTCCCCCTCCATCACCCTATTCCCTCTTTCTCACTCTCAGACCAGCCAAGTCCTCTACCCCCCCCCCATCTTCCCCCTCCATCACCCTATTCCCTCTTTCTCACTCTCAGACCAGCCAAGTCCTCTACCCCCCCCTCTATTCCCCCTCCATCACCCTATTCCCTCTTTCTCACTCTCAGACCAGCCAAGTCCTCTACCCCCCTCTATTCCCCCTCCATCACCCTATTCCCTCTTTCTCACTCTCAGACCAGCCAAGTCCTCTACCCCCTCTATTCCCCCTCCATCACCCTATTCCCTCTTTCTCACTCTCAGACCAGCCAAGTCCTCTACCCCCCTCTATTCCCCCTCCATCACCCTATTCCCTCTTTCTCACTCTCAGACCAGCCAAGTCCTCTACCCCCCCTCTATTCCCCCTCCATCACCCTATTCCCTCTTTCTCACTCTCAGACCAGCCAAGTCCTCTATCCCCCCTCTATTCCCCCTCCATCACCCTATTCCCTCTTTCTCACTCTCAGACCAGCCAAGTCCTCTACCCCCCTATTCCCCCTCCATCACCCTATTCCCTCTTTCTCACTCTCAGACCAGCCAAGTCCTCTACCCCCCCCCTCTATTCCCCCCTCCATCACCCTATTCCCTCTTTCTCACTCTCAGACCAGCCAAGTCCTCTACCCCCCTCTATTCCCCCTCCATCACCCTATTCCCTCTTTCTCACTCTCAGACCAGCCAAGTCCTTTTCCCCCTCCATCACCCTATTCCCTCAGACCAGCCAAGTCCTCTACCCCCCCCCTCTATTCCCCCTCCATCACCCTATTCCCTCTTTCTCACTCTCAGACCAGCCAAGTCCTCTACCCCCCCTCTATTCCCCCTCCATCACCCTATTCCCTCTTTCTCACTCTCAGACCAGCCAAGTCCTCTACCCCCCTCTATTCCCCCTCCATCACCCTATTCCCTCTTTCTCACTCTCAGACCAGCCAAGTCCTCTACCCCCCTATTCCCCCTCCATCACCCTATTCCCTCTTTCTCACTCTCAGACCAGCCAAGTCCTCTACCCCCCTCTATTCCCCCTCCATCACCCTATTCCCTCTTTCTCACTCTCAGACCAGCCAAGTCCTCTACCCCCCTCTATTCCCCCTCCATCACCCTATTCCCTCTTTCTCACTCTCAGACCAGCCAAGTCCTCTACCCCCCTCTATTCCCCCTCCATCACCCTATTCCTCTTTCTCACTCTCAGACCAGCCAAGTCCTCTACCCCCCTCTATTCCCCCTCCATCACCCTATTCCCTCTTTCTCACTCTCAGACCAGCCAAGTCCTCTACCCCCCCCTCTATTCCCCCTCCATCACCCTATTCCCTCTTTCTCACTCTCAGACCAGCCAAGTCCTCTACCCCCCCCTATTCCCCCTCCATCACCCTATTCCCTCTTTCTCACTCTCAGACCAGCCAAGTCCTCTACCCCCCCTCTATTCCCCCTCCATCACCCTATTCCCTCTTTCTCACTCTCAGACCAGCCAAGTCCTCTACCCCCTCTATTCCCCCTCCATCACCCTATTCCCTCTTTCTCACTCTCAGACCAGCCAAGTCCTCTACCCCCCTCTATTCCCCCCTCCATCACCCTATTCCCTCTTTCTCACTCTCAGACCAGCCAAGTCCTCTACCCCCTCTATTCCCCCTCCATCACCCTATTCCCTCTTTCTCACTCTCAGACCAGCCAAGTCCTCTACCCCCCCTCTATTCCCCCTCCATCACCCTATTCCCTCTTTCTCACTCTCAGACCAGCCAAGTCCTCTACCCCCCCCATTCCCCCTCCATCACCCTATTCCCTCTTTCTCACTCTCAGACCAGCCAAGTCCTCTACCCCCCCTATTCCCCCTCCATCACCCTATTCCCTCTTTCTCACTCTCAGACCAGCCAAGTCCTCTACCCCCCCCTCTATTCCCCCTCCATCACCCTATTCCCTCTTTCTCACTCTCAGACCAGCCAAGTCCTCTACCCCCCTCTATTCCCCCTCCATCACCCTATTCCCTCTTTCTCACTCTCAGACCAGCCAAGTCCTCTAACCCCCTCTATTCCCCCTCCATCACCCTATTCCCTCTTTCTCACTCTCAGACCAGCCAAGTCCTCTATCCACCCCCCTCTATTCCCCCTCCATCACCCTATTCCTCTTTCTCACTCTCAGACCAGCCAAGTCCTCTACCCCCCTATATTCCCCCTCCATCACCCTATTCCCTCTTTCTCACTCTCAGACCAGCCAAGTCCTCTACCCCCCTCTATTCCCCCTCCATCACCCTATTCCCTCTTTCTCACTCTCAGACCAGCCAAGTCCTCTACCCCCCCTATTTCTTTCTCCTCAGACCACCCTATTCCCTCTTTCTCCATCACCCTCTTCCCTCTTTCTCACAGACCAGCCAAGTCCTCTACCCCCCCCTCTATTCCCCCTCCATCACCCTATTCCCTCTTTCTCACTCTCAGACCAGCCAAGTCCTCTACCCCCCTCTATTCCCCCTCCATCACCCTATTCCCTCTTTCTCACTCTCAGACCAGCCAAGTCCTCTACCCCCCTCTATTCCCCCTCCATCACCCTATTCCCTCTTTCTCACTCTCAGACCAGCCAAGTCCTCTACCCCCCCCTCTATTCCCCCTCCATCACCCTATTCCCTCTTTCTCACTCTCAGACCAGCCAAGTCCTCTACCCCCCCTCTATTCCCCCTCCATCACCCTATTCCTCTTTCTCACTCTCAGACCAGCCAAGTCCTCTACCCCCCTCTATTCCCCCTCCATCACCCTATTCCCTCTTTCTCACTCTCAGACCAGCCAAGTCCTCTACCCCCCTCTATTCCCCCTCCATCACCCTATTCCCTCTTTCTCACTCTCAGACCAGCCAAGTCCTCTACCCCCCCCTATTCCCCCTCCATCACCCTATTCCCTCTTTCTCACTCTCAGACCAGCCAAGTCCTCTACCCCCCCCTATTCCCCCTCCATCACCCTATTCCCTCTTTCTCACTCTCAGACCAGCCAAGTCCTCTATTCCCCCCCCTCTATATTCCCCCTCCATCACCCTATTCCCTCTTTCTCACTCTCAGACCAGCCAAGTCCTCTACCCCCTCTATTCCCCCTCCATCACCCTATTCCCTCTTTCTCACTCTCAGACCAGCCAAGTCCTCTACCCCCCCTCTATTCCCCCTCCATCACCCTATTCCCTCTTTCTCACTCTCAGACCAGCCAAGTCCTCTACCCCCCTCTATTCCCCCTCCATCACCCTATTCCCCTCTTTCTCACTCTCAGACCAGCCAAGTCCTCTACCCCCCCTATTCCCCCTCCATCACCCTATTCCCTCTTTCTCACTCTCAGACCAGCCAATCCCCTCTACCCCCCCTCTATTCCCCCTCCATCACCCTATTCCCTCTTTCTCACTCTCAGACCAGCCAAGTCCTCTACCCCCCTCTATTCCCCCTCCATCACCCTATTCCCTCTTTCTCACTCTCAGACCAGCCAAGTCCTCTACCCCCCTCTATTCCCCCTCCATCACCCTATTCCCTCTTTCTCACTCTCAGACCAGCCAAGTCCTCTACCCCCCTCTATTCCCCCTCCATCACCCTATTCCCTTTCTCACTCTCAGACCAGCCAAGTCCTCTACCCCCCCCTCTATTCCCCCTCCATCACCCTATTCCCTCTTTCTCACTCTCAGACCAGCCAAGTCCTCTACCCCCTCTCTATTCCCCCTCCATCACCCTATTCCCTCTTTCTCACTCTTTCAGACCAGCCAAGTCCTCTACCCCCCTCTATTCCCCCTCCATCACCCTATTCCCTCTTTCTCACTCTCAGACCAGCCAAGTCCTCTACCCCCCTCTATTCCCCCTCCATCACCCTATTCCCTCTTTCTCACTCTCAGACCAGCCAAGTCCTCTACCCCCCTCTATTCCCCCTCCATCACCCTATTCCCTCTTTCTCACTCTCAGACCAGCCAAGTCCTCTACCCCCCCCCCTCTATTCCCCCTCCATCACCCTATTCCCTCTTTCTCACTCTCAGACCAGCCAAGTCCTCTACCCCCCTCTATTCCCCCTCCATCACCCTATTCCCTCTTTCTCACTCTCAGACCAGCCAAGTCCTCTACCCCCCCTATTCCCCCTCCATCACCCTATTCCCTCTTTCTCACTCTCAGACCAGCCAAGTCCTCTACCCCCCCTCTATTCCCCCTCCATCACCCTATTCCCTCTTTCTCACTCTCAGACCAGCCAAGTCCTCTACCCCCCTCTATTCCCCCTCCATCACCCTATTCCCTCTTTCTCACTCTCAGACCAGCCAAGTCCTCTACCCCCCTCTATTCCCCCTCCATCACCCTATTCCCTCTTTCTCACTCTCAGACCAGCCAAGTCCTCTACCCCCCTCTATTCCCCCTCCATCACCCTATTCCCTCTTTCTCACTCTCAGACCAGCCAAGTCCTCTACCCCCCCTATTCCCCCTCCATCACCCTATTCCCTCTTTCTCACTCTCAGACCAGCCAAGTCCTCTACCCCCCCTCTATTCCCCCTCCATCACCCTATTCCCTCTTTCTCACTCTCAGACCAGCCAAGTCCTCTACCCCCCCCTCTATTCCCCCTCCATCACCCTATTCCCTCTTTCTCACTCTCAGACCAGCCAAGTCCTCTACCCCCCTCTATTCCCCCTCCATCACCCTATTCCCTCTTTCTCACTCTCAGACCAGCCAAGTCCTCTACCCCCCTCTATTCCCCCTCCATCACCCTATTCCCTCTTTCTCACTCTCAGACCAGCCAAGTCCTCTACCCCCCCCTCTATTCCCCCTCCATCACCCTATTCCCTCTTTCTCACTCTCAGACCAGCCAAGTCCTCTACCCCCCTATTCCCCCTCCATCACCCTATTCCCTCTTTCTCACTCTCAGACCAGCCAAGTCCTCTACCCCCCCTCTATTCCCCCTCCATCACCCTATTCCCTCTTTCTCACTCTCAGACCAGCCCTCTACCCCCCTATTTCCCCCCTCCATCACCCTATTCCCTCTTTCTCACTCTCAGACCAGCCAAGTCCTCTACCCCCCCTCTATTCCCCCTCCATCACCCTATTCCCTCTTTCTCACTCTCAGACCAGCCAAGTCCTCTACCCCCCTCTATTCCCCCTCCATCACCCTATTCCCTCTTTCTCACTCTCAGACCAGCCAAGTCCTCTACCCCCCCTCTATTCCCCCCTCCATCACCCTATTCCCTCTTTCTCACTCTCAGACCAGCCAAGTCCTCTACCCCCCCTCTATTCCCCCTCCATCACCCTATTCCCTCTTTCTCACTCTCAGACCAGCCAAGTCCTCTACCCCCCTCTATTCCCCCTCCATCACCCTATTCCCTCTTTCTCACTCTCAGACCAGCCAAGTCCTCTACCCCCCCATCTATTCCCCCTCCATCACCCTATTCCCTCTTTCTCACTCTCAGACCAGCCAAGTCCTCTACCCCCCCCTCTATTCCCCCTCCATCACCCTATTCCCTCTTTCTCACTCTCAGACCAGCCAAGTCCTCTACCCCCCCCTATTCCCCCTCCATCACCCTATTCCCTCTTTCTCACTCTCAGACCAGCCAAGTCCTCTACCCCCCCTCTATTCCCCCTCCATCACCCTATTCCCTCTTTCTCACTCTCAGACCAGCCAAGTCCTCTACCCCCCCCCTCTATTCCCCCTCCATCACCCTATTCCCTCTTTCTCACTCTCAGACCAGCCAAGTCCTCTACCCCCCTCTATTCCCCCTCCATCACCCTATTCCCTCTTTCTCACTCTCAGACCAGCCAAGTCCTCTACCCCCCCTCTATTCCCCCTCCATCACCCTATTCCCTCTTTCTCACTCTCAGACCAGCCAAGTCCTCTACCCCCCTCTATTCCCCCTCCATCACCCTATTCCCTCTTTCTCACTCTCAGACCAGCCAAGTCCTCTACCCCCCTCTATTCCCCCTCCATCACCCTATTCCCTCTTTCTCACTCTCAGACCAGCCAAGTCCTCTATTCCCCCCCTCTATTCCCCCTCCATCACCCTATTCCCTCTTTCTCACTCTCAGACCAGCCAAGTCCTCTACCCCCCTCTATTCCCCCTCCATCACCCTATTCCCTCTTTCTCACTCTCAGACCAGCCAAGTCCTCTACCCCCCCTCTATTCCCCCTCCATCACCCTATTCCCTCTTTCTCACTCTCAGACCAGCCAAGTCCTCTACCCCCCTCTATTCCCCCTCCATCACCCTATTCCCTCTTTCTCACTCTCAGACCAGCCAAGTCCTCTATCCCCCCTCTATTCCCCCTCCATCACCCTATTCCTCTTTCTCACTCTCAGACCAGCCAAGTCCTCTACCCCCCTCCATCACCCTATTCCCTTTCTCACTCCCAGCCAAGTCCTCTACCCCCCCTATTCCCCCTCCATCACCCTTTCCTCTTTCTCACTCTCAGACCAGCCAAGTCCTCTACCCCCCCCTCTATTCCCCCTCCATCACCCTATTCCCTCTTTCTCACTCTCAGACCAGCCAAGTCCTCTACCCCCCCCCTCTATTCCCCCTCCATCACCCTATTCCCTCTTTCTCACTCTCAGACCAGCCAAGTCCTCTACCCCCCCTCTATTCCCCCTCCATCACCCTATTCCCTCTTTCTCACTCTCAGACCAGCCAAGTCCTCTACCCCCCCCTCTATTCCCCCTCCATCACCCTATTCCCTCTTTCTCACTCTCAGACCAGCCAAGTCCTCTACCCCCCCTCTATTCCCCCCTCCATCACCCTATTCCCTCTTTCTCACTCTCAGACCAGCCAAGTCCTCTACCCCCCCCCCCCTCTATTCCCCCCCTCCATCACCCTATTCCCTCTTTCTCACTCTCAGACCAGCCAAGTCCTCTACCCCCCCCATCACCCTATTCCCCCTCCATCACCCCCCCTCCATTCCCCTCTTTCTCACTCTCAGACCAGCCAAGTCCTCTACCCCCCCCTCTATTCCCCCTCCATCACCCTATTCCCTCTTTCTCACTCTCAGACCAGCCAAGTCCTCTACCCCCTCTATTCCCCCTCCATCACCCTATTCCCTCTTTCTCACTCTCAGACCAGCCAAGTCCTCTACCCCCCCTCTATTCCCCCTCCATCACCCTATTCCCTCTTTCTCACTCTCAGACCAGCCAAGTCCTCTACCCCCCCTCTATTCCCCCTCCATCACCCTATTCCCTCTTTCTCACTCTCAGACCAGCCAAGTCCTCTACCCCCCCTATTCCCCCTCCATCACCCTATTCCCTCTTTCTCACTCTCAGACCAGCCAAGTCCTCTACCCCCCCCCCTCTATTCCCCCTCCATCACCCTATTCCCTCTTTCTCACTCTCAGACCAGCCAAGTCCTCTACCCCCCCTATTCCCCCTCCATCACCCTATTCCCTCTTTCTCACTCTCAGACCAGCCAAGTCCTCTACCCCCCTATTCCCCCTCCATCACCCTATTCCCTCTTTCTCACTCTCAGACCAGCCAAGTCCTCTACCCCCCCCTCTATTCCCCCTCCATCACCCTATTCCCTCTTTCTCACTCTCAGACCAGCCAAGTCCTCTACCCCCTCTATTCCCCCTCCATCACCCTATTCCCTCTTTCTCACTCTCAGACCAGCCAAGTCCTCTACCCCCCTCCATCATATTCCCCTCCATCACCCCCCCTATTCCCTCTTTCTCACTCTCAGACCAGCCAAGTCCTCTACCCCCCTCTATTCCCCCTCCATCACCCTATTCCCTCTTTCTCACTCTCAGACCAGCCAAGTCCTCTACCCCCCCTCTATTCCCCCTCCATCACCCTATTCCCTCTTTCTCACTCTCAGACCAGCCAAGTCCTCTACCCCCCTCTATTCCCCCTCCATCACCCTATTCCCTCTTTCTCACTCTCAGACCAGCCAAGTCCTCTACCCCCCTCTATTCCCCCTCCATCACCCTATTCCCTCTTTCTCACTCTCAGACCAGCCAAGTCCTCTACCCCCCCCCTCTATTCCCCCTCCATCACCCTATTCCCTCTTTCTCACTCTCAGACCAGCCAAGTCCTCTACCCCCCCTCTATTCCCCCTCCATCACCCTATTCCCTCTTTCTCACTCTCAGACCAGCCAAGTCCTCTACCCCCTCTATTCCCCCTCCATCACCCTATTCCCTCTTTCTCACTCTCAGACCAGCCAAGTCCTCTACCCCCCCTCTATTCCCCCTCCATCACCCTATTCCCTCTTTCTCACTCTCAGACCAGCCAAGTCCTCTATTCCCCCCTATTCCCCCTCCATCACCCTATTCCCTCTTTCTCACTCTCAGACCAGCCAAGTCCTCTACCCCCCCTCTATTCCCCCTCCATCACCCTATTCCCTCTTTCTCACTCTCAGACCAGCCAAGTCCTCTACCCCCCTATATTCCCCCTCCATCACCCTATTCCCTCTTTCTCACTCTCAGACCAGCCAAGTCCTCTATTCCCCCCTATTCCCCCTCCATCACCCTATTCCCTCTTTCTCACTCTCAGACCAGCCAAGTCCTCTACCCCCCCTCTATTCCCCCTCCATCACCCTATTCCCTCTTTCTCACTCTCAGACCAGCCAAGTCCTCTACCCCCCTATATTCCCCCTCCATCACCCTATTCCCTCTTTCTCACTCTCAGACCAGCCAAGTCCTCTAACCCCCCCTCTATTCCCCCTCCATCACCCTATTCCCTCTTTCTCACTCTCAGACCAGCCAAGTCCTCTATCCACCCCTATATTCCCCCTCCATCACCCTATTCCCTCTTTCTCACTCTCAGACCAGCCAAGTCCTCTACCCCCCCTCTATTCCCCCTCCATCACCCTATTCCCTCTTTCTCACTCTCAGACCAGCCAAGTCCTCTACCCCCCCCCCTATATCACCCTATTCCCTCTTTCTCACTCTCAGACCAGCCAAGTCCTCTACCCCCCCATCACCCTATTCCTCTTTCTCACTCTCAGACCAGCCAAGTCCTCTACCCCCCCTATATCACCCTATTCCCTCTTTCTCACTCTCAGACCAGCCAAGTCCTCTACCCCCTCTATTCCCCCTCCATCACCCTATTCCCTCTTTCTCACTCTCAGACCAGCCAAGTCCTCTACCCCCTCTATTCCCCCTCCATCACCCTATTCCCTATTTCTCACTCTCAGACCAGCCAAGTCCTCTACCCCCCCTCCATCACCCTATTCCCTCTTTCTCACTCTCAGACCAGCCAAGTCCTCTAACCCCCTCTACTCCCCCTCCATCACCCTATTCCCTCTTTCTCACTCTCAGACCAGCCAAGTCCTCTACCCCCCCTCTATTCCCCCTCCATCACCCTATTCCCTCTTTCTCACTCTCAGACCAGCCAAGTCCTCTATTCCCCCCTCTATTCCCCCTCCATCACCCTATTCCCTCTTTCTCACTCTCAGACCAGCCATGTCCTCTACCCCCCCTCTATCACCCTATTCCCTCTTTCTCACTCTCAGACCAGCCAAGTCCTCTAACCCCCCCTCTATTCCCCCTCCATCACCCTATTCCCTCTTTCTCACTCTCAGACCAGCCAAGTCCTCTATCCACCCCTCCATCACCCTATTTGTAACGGTTTTCTATTGGTGAAGGAGAGTCGGACCAAAATGCAGCGTGTATATTGCGATCCATGTTTTAATAAACAAACGTAACACGAATCTAAATACAATTACTACAAAAACAATAAACGTAAAGAAAACCGAAACAGCCTATACTGGTGTAACCTAACATAGACAGGAACAAGGACACTAAGGACAATCACCCACAATACAACCAAAGAATATGGCTGCCTAAATATGGTTCCCAATCAGAGACAACGATAAACACCTGCCTCTGATTGAGAACCACTTCAGACAGCCATAGACTATTTTAGAACACCCCACTAGCTACAATCCCCCATAATACACACCACATACAAAAACCCATGCCACACCCTGGCCTGACCAAATAAATAAAGATAAACACAAAATACTTCGACCAGGGCGTGACAGAACCCCCCCCCCTAAGGTGCGGACTCCCGAACGCACCTCAAAACAAATAGGGAGGGTCCGGGTGGGCGTCTGTCCATGGTGGCGGTTCCGGCGCGGGACGTGGACCCCACTCAATTAATGTCTTAGTCCCCTCTCCTCGCGTCCCTGGATAGTCCACCCTCGCCGCCGACCATGGCCTAGTAGTCCTCACCCAGAACCCCACTGGACTGAGGAGCAGATCGGGACTGAAGGACAGCTCGGGACTGAGGCAGCTCGGGAGTGAGAGGCAGCTCGGGAGTGAGAGGAAGCTCGGGAGTGAGAGGAAGCTCGGGAGTGAGAGGAAGCTCGGGAGTGAGAGGAAGCTCAGGCAGGTAGATAGATCTACCAGATCCTGGCTGGCTGGTGGTCTCAGCAGATCCTGGCTGACTGGCAGATCCTGGCTGACTGGTGCTACTGGCAGATCCTGGCCGACTGGCACTTCTGGCGGATCCTGGCACCTCTGGCGGATCCTGGCTGACTGGCAGATCCTGGCCGACTGGCGGATCCTGGCTGACTGGTGCTACTGGCAGATCCTGGCTGACTGGCACTTCTGGCGAATCCTGGCTGACTGGCACTTCTGGTGGATCCTGGCAGACTGGTGGATCCTGGCTGACTGGCACTTCTGGCGGATCCTGGCAGACTGGTGGATCCTGGCTGACTGGTGGATCTAACTGATCCTGACAGACTGGCGACGCTGGGCAGACTGGCGACGCTGGGCAGACTGGCGGCGCTGGGCAGACTGGCGACGCTGGGCAGACTGGCGACGCTGGGCAGACTAGGAGCACTGGCGGCGCTGGACTGAGGAGCACTGGTGCCTCTGGAATGAGGGGCTCTGGCGCCTCTGGCATGAGGGGCGGTAGCTCTGACAGCGCCGGACAGGCGGGAGACTCCGGCAGCGCAGGAGAGGAGAAAGGCTCTGGCTGCGCTAAACAGGCGGGAGACTCCGGCAGCGCAGGAGAGGAGACAGGCTCTGGCTGCGCTAAACAGGCGGGAGACTCCGGCAGCGCAGGAGAGGAGACAGGATCTGGCTGCGCTAAACAAGCGGGAGACTCCAGCAGTGCAGGAGAGGAGGAAAGCGCTGGCTGCGCTGAACAGGCGAGGCGCACTGAAGGCCTGGTGCGTGGTGCTGGAACTGGTGGTACTGGATCGAGGACACGCACAGGAAGCCTGGTGCGGGGAGCTGCTACCGGAGGACTGGGGTGTGGAGGTGGTACTGGATAGACCGGACCGTGCAGGCGCACTGGAGCTCTTGAGCACCGAGCCTGCCCAACCTTACCTGGTTGAATACTCTCGGTCGCCCTGCCAGTGCGGCGAGGTGGAATAGCCCGCACTGGGCTATGCAGGCGAACCGGAGACACCGAGCGCAAGGCTGGTGCCATGTAAGCCGGCCCAAGGAGACGCACTGGGGACCAGATGCGTAGACCCGGTTTCATGGCATTTGGCTCGACGCTCAATCTAGCCCGGCCGATACGCGGAGCTGGAATATACCGCACCGGGCTATGCACCCGCACTGGGGACACCGTGCGCACCACTGCATAACACGGTGCCTGCCCGGTCTCTCTAGCCCCCCGGTAACCACAGGAAGTTAGCGCAGGTCTCCTACCTAGCGTAGCCATACCCCCTGTGAGCTCCCCCCAAGAATGTTTTGGGGCTGAACCTCAGGCTTCCATCCGCTCTGCCGTGCTAGCTCCTCATAATGCCGCCTCTCTGCTTTTGCTGCCTCCAGCTCGGCTTTGGGGCGACAATAATCTCCAGGCTGATCCCAGGGTCCTTTACCGTCCAGTTCCTCCTCCCATGTTCATTTCTCCAAGTGGTGCAACCTCTCCCACTGTAGCTGCTGCTGCTCCTGCTGCTGCTGCCTCTGTTGCCTCTTCTCCTGTTGCACCTTTGGGCGGCTACACTCCCCTGGTTTAGCCCAGGGTCCTCTCCCGTCGAGGATCTCCTCCCATGTCCAGAAATCCTTTTTACGAATCTCCTCTTTGGGCTGCTCCTGCCTGTTGACACGCTGCTTGGTCCGTTTGTGGTGGGTGATTCTGTAACGGTTTTCTATTGGTGAAGGAGAGTCGGACCAAACTGCAGCGTGTATATTGCGATCCATGTTTTAATAAACAAACGTAACACGAATCTAAATACAATTACTACAAAAACAATAAACGTAAAGAAAACCGAAACAGCCTATACTGGTGTAACCTAACATAGACAGGAACAAGGACACTAAGGACAATCACCCACAATACAACCAAAGAATATGGCTGCCTAAATATGGTTCCCAATCAGAGACAACGATAAACACCTGCCTCTGATTGAGAACCACTTCAGACAGCCATAGACTATTCTAGAACACCCCACTAGCTACAATCCCCCATAATACACACCACATACAAAAACCCATGCCACACCCTGACCTGACCAAATAAATAAAGATAAACACAAAATACTTCGACCAGGGCGTGACACTATTCCATCTTTCTCACTCTCAGACCAGCCAAGTCCTCTACCCCCCCCCCCCATCACCCTATTCCCTCTTTCTCAGACCAGCCAAGTCCTCTACCCCCATCACCCTATTCCCTCTTTCTCACTCTCAGACCAGCCAAGTCCTCTACCCCCCCCATATCACCCTATTCCCTCTTTCTCACTCTCAGACCAGCCAAGTCCTCTACCCCCCCTCTATTCCCCCTCCATCACCCTATTCCCTCTTTCTCACTCTCAGACCAGCCAAGTCCTCTACCCCCCCTCTATTCCCCCTCCATCACCCTATTCCCTCTTTCTCACTCTCAGACCAGCCAAGTCCTCTATCCACCCCTCTATTCCCCCTCCATCACCCTATTCCCTCTCTCACTCTCAGACCAGCCAAGTCCTCTACCCCCATCACCCTATTCCCTCTTTCTCACTCTCAGACCAGCAAAGTCCTCTACCCCCCCTCTATTCCCCCTCCATCACCCTATTCCCTCTTTCTCACTCTCAGACCAGCCAAGTCCTCTACCCCCATCACCCTATTCCCTCTTTCTCACTCTCAGACCAGCCAAGTCCTCTACCCCCTATTCCCCCTCCATCACCCTATTCCCTCTTTCTCACTCTCAGACCAGCCAAGTCCTCTACCCCCCATCACCCTATTCCCTCTTTCTCACTCTCAGACCAGCCCTCTACCCCCCTATTCCCCCTCCATCACCCTATTCCTCTTTCTCACTCTCAGACCAGCCAAGTCCTCTACCCCCTCTATTCCCCCTCCATCACCATATTCCCTCTTTCTCACTCTCAGACCAGCCAAGTCCTCTACCCCCCTATATCACCCTATTCCCTCTTTCTCACTCTCAGACCAGCCAAGTCCTCTACCCCCCTCTATTCCCCCCCCATCACCCTATTCCCTCTTTCTCACTCTCAGACCAGCCAAGTCCTCTACCCCCACCCCTCTATTCCCCCTCCATCACCCTATTCCCTCTTTCTCACTCTCAGACCAGCCAAGTCCTCTACCCCCCATCACCCTATTCCCTCTTTCTCACTCTCAGACCAGCCAAGTCCTCTACCCCCCCCATCACCCTATTCCCTCTTTCTCACTCTCAGACCAGCCAAGTCCTCTACCCCCCCCTATATCACCCTATTCCCTCTTTCTCACTCTCAGACCAGCCAAGTACTCTATCCCTTCCTCCTTCTCTCTAAATTCCCTTCCTCCCTCTCTCCTTCCCTCAATCTAACATGCTGCAATCCAGCTGCTTTCGGACAATATCAGTGAGCACCTCCCTAAGATCACACACCAGGCTTCCTCCCTCCCTCGTTCCATCCCTCTTTCAATATCCCCCTCCATCACAGTGGCGCCCATTTTCCCTACTTCTCTCTCTTCCCCTCTCTCTCTTTTCCCATTTCCCTCTCCCTCCATTCTTCTCTCTCTATCTCTCTCTCCTCCATCCCTCTCTCTCTATCTGTCTGTGGTGTCTCTTTAAGGGGTTGGGGCTGATCACCTCCACATGAACTGACAGTCAGCCAGCAGACCCAGCCCAGACACGGCAGGCTAAGAGAGACATGGAAACTGAGGCACACACACACACTCTGTGGATGTCTAGTAATAGACCATGTCAATCTGCCTTGTTTAACAGATAGGCTGGTCATGTAATATCATGACCTAATGTGCTATAAAGAGACACGCTGGCCACAGCCTTGTATTGTAATCTAATAGTCTTCTCCTGTGTGATTTAAACATGGTGACAACAGATGACAGACATACTCAACGGTAGAGAGATACAGACCCAGAACCAGACATGAATAGAGATAATGTAATTCACTCACACACAGGCACTCACACACACACACACACACACAGGCACTCACACACAGGCACTCACACACATGCAAACACATTTTGTATACTCTATTTGCACTCTCCACAGTCAAGCATTGAGGTACAAAGGACCCAAATATGTCAAAGGTCGCAGAGTCTTAGAATCATGGAAACCAGAAACACTTCTCCTCCACAGAGATCAGCTACTATAACAGCTGACACAGAGCTACACAGGCCAGCTGTTGGGCTTTTTCCCTTTGGAAGGTATGCAATAACACACACACACAGACCTACGTACCTGCCGTGTTTGGCCTCAGTAGAGTCTGACCAGGCGCTGGAAGCCGTGATGTCAGAGTCAGGGATGGTGCCATCCTCCATCCCCAGGGCATAACGACACTGAGCTGCATGTATGTGGCCGTGCGTGTGTATGTGGGTTCGTGTTTATGTGTGAGAAAGGGAGACATAGACAGAGGGGGAGGGGGGCAAGAATGAGATAGACACTATATAATATAATTCATCATGCAGGGGGGGGGGCAGAATGAGATAGAGACTATATAATATAATTCATCATGCCTGTCATACAGCGTAGAGGGCAACCGATTATGATTTTTCAACGCCGATACCGATTATTGGAGGACCAAAAAAGCCGATAGCGATTAATCGGCCGATTTAAAAATAAATAAAAACATTGTATTTTTAATAATGACAATTACAACAATACTGAATTTACACTTATTTTAACTTAATATAATACATCAATAAAATGAATTTAGCTTCAAGTAAATAATTAAACATGTTCAATTTTGTTTAAATAATGCAAAAATAAAGTGTTGGAGATGAAAGTAAAAGTGCAATAAGTGCCATGTAAGAAAGCTAATGTTTCAGTTCCTTGCTCAGAACATGAGAACATATGAAAGCTGGTGGTTCCTTTTAACATGAGAGATATTCCCAGGTAAGAAGTTTTAGTTATTATAGGAATTATAGGACTATTTCCCTCTATTATTTTTTTATTTAACCTTTATTTAACTAGGCAAGTCAGTTAAGAACAAATTCTTATTTTCAATGACGGCCTAGGAACAGTGGGTTAACTGCCTCTTCAGGGGCAGAATGACAGATTTGTATCTTGTCAGCTCGGGGTTTGAACTTGCAACCTTCCGGTCACTAGTCCAACGCTCTAACCACTAGGTTATATTTCATTAACCTTTGACTATTAGATGTTCTTCTAGGCCCTTTAGTATTGCCAGTTTTGCTTCCGTCCCTCTCCTCGCTGGGCTCGAACCAGCAACACAACGACAACAGCCACCATCGAAGCAACGTTACCCATGCAGAGCAAGGGGAACAACTACTAGAAGGCTCCGAGCGAGTGACGTTTGAAACGCTATTAGCGAGCGCTAACTAGCTAGCCATTTCACTTCGGTTACACCAGCCTCATCTCGGGAGTTGATAGGCTTGAAGTCATAAACAGCGCAATGCTTGACGCACAATGAAGAGCTGCTGGCAAAACGCACGAAAATGCTGTTTGAATGAATGTTTACAAGCCTGCTTCTGCCTACCACCGCTCAGTCAGATACTTAGATATGCTTGTATGCTCAGTCAGATTATATGCAACGCAGGACACGCTAGATAATATCTAGTAATATCAACCATGTGTAGTTAACTAATGATTATGATTGATTGTTTTTTATAAGATAAGTTTAATGCTAGCTAGCAACTTACCTTGGCTTACTGCATTCACGTAACAGGCAGTCTCCTTGTGGAGTGCAACGAGAGAGAGACAGGTCGTTATTGCGTTGGACTAGTTAACTGTAAGGTTGCAAGATTGGATCCCCCGAACGGACAAGGTGAAAATCTGTCGTTCTGCCCCTGAACAAGGCAGTTAACCCACCGTTCCTAGGCCGTCATTGAAAATAAGAATGTGTTCTTAACTGACTTGCTAGTTAAATAAAGGTATAAAAATGTAATTTAAAAGAATATTAAAACATTAAAAATATATATTTTTAAAAAATCTGCAAATCGGCGCCCAAAAATACAGATTTCCGATTGTTATGAAAACTTGAAATAGGCCCTAATTAAATCGGCCATTCCGATTAATCGGTTGACTTCTAATACAGAGACTAGAGGACAGAATAGAGCATTCTACTATCATACATTCTACTATCATACATCAGGAGTAACATGATAGCTACATGTACATTCACGCCCCCGATATCACTGATGCTGTTAGTGATATGGGGGGCGTGGATAACTGATGCTGTCAGGGATATGAGGGCATGGGGGTGGGGTGGATAATGATGTCAGTGATATGGTGGCATGGTGGCGTGAGGGGGATAATGATGCTGTCAGTGATATGATGGCGTGGGAGTGGGGTGGATAATGATGTCAGTGATATGGTGGCATGGTGGCGTGAGGGGGATAATGATGCTGTCAGTGATATGGTGGCGTGGGAGTGGGGTGGATAATGATGCTGTCAGTGATATGAGGGGCGTGGATAACTGATGCTGTCAGGGATATGGGGGCATGGGGGTGGGGTGGATAATGATGTCAGTGATATGGTGGCATGGTGGCGTGAGGGGGATAATGATGCTGTCAGTGATATGATGGCGTGGGAGTGGGGTGGATAATGATGTCAGTGATATGGTGGCATGGTGGCGTGAGGGGGATAATGATGCTGTCAGTGATATGGTGGCGTGGGAGTGGGGTGGATAATGATGCTGTCAGTGATATGAGGGGCGTGGATAACTGATGCTGTCAGGGATATGGGGGTGGGGTGGATAATGATGTCAGTGATATGGGGGCATGGTGGCGTGAGGGGGATAATGATGCTGTCAGTGATATGGTGGCGTGGGAGTGGGGTGGATAATGATGTCAGTGATATGGTGGCATGGTGGCGTGAGGGGGATAATGATGCTGTCAGTGATATGGTGGCGTGGGAGTGGGGTGGATAATGATGTCAGTGATATGGTGGCGTGAGGGGCATAATGATGCTGTCAGTGATATGGTGGCATGGTGGCGTGAGGGGGATAATGATGCTGTCAGTGATATGGTGGCGTGGGAGTGGGGTGGATAATGATGTCAGTGATATGGTGGCGTGAGGGGGATAATGATGCTGTCAGTGATATGGTGGCGTGGGAGTGGGGTGGATAATGATGCTGTCAGTGATATGAGGGGCGTGGATAACTGATGCTGTCAGGGATATGGGGGTGGGGTGGATAATGATGTCAGTGATATGGTGGCATGGTGGCGTGAGGGGGATAATGATGCTGTCAGTGATATGGTGGCGTGGGAGTGGGGTGGATAATGATGTCAGTGATATGGTGGCATGGTGGCGTGAGGGGGATAATGATGCTGTCAGTGATATGAGGGGCGTGGATAACTGATGCTGTCAGTGATATGGTGGCGTGGGAGTGGGGTGGATAATGATGTCAGTGATATGGTGGCATGGTGGCGTGAGGGGGATAATGATGCTGTCAGTGATATGAGGGGCGTGGATAACTGATGCTGTCAGGGATATGGGGGTGGGGTGGATAATGATGTCAGTGATATGGTGGCATGGGGGGCGTGAGGGGGGATAATGATGCTGTCAGTGATATGGTGGCGTGGGAGTGGGGTGGATAATGATGTCAGTGATATGGTGGCATGGTGGCGTGAGGGGCATAATGATGCTGTCAGTGATATGAGGGTGTGGATAATGATGCTGTCAGTGATGAGGGTGTGGGGGGGGGTATTAATGATGCTGTCAATGATATGAGGGTGTGGGGGGGATAATGATGCTGTCAGTGATATGAGGGTGTGGGGGGTGATAAGGGGGGAAGTTCTAACTCAGTTGCTGTCAGTGAGTCAGTGGATAGGAATGTGGGGTTGGAAGATAAACCCTCACACATACCCCCTACACCCCCACACGGACAGGCCTGTTTCATTACATCATTGCCAAGCTGCCAATAAAACTCTCTCTCTACATCTCTCTTTTTACTCCCCTCTCTGTCATTGCCCTCTCTGTCTCCATTGGCTTTCTTCCCACGCTCCATCTCTCTTTCTCCCCCTTTCACACACATGCTGGGTGTTTCCCTTCCTTTATTCACTCTTCATATCAGTTCATATCCCGGTACTAATGGGCTATTTCCTCCTATAAAAGACGTGTTGTTGCATCACCGCAGCAACGGTGTGGAAATAATAACCATATGGATCAAATCAGATGACAACAGTGTGTGTGCATGTGTGTGTGCGTGAGACAGATAATTCACTGTCTGCTGATACCCTGGAGGTGACAGAAAACGGCAGCTCTGGTTTCACCTTGTGGAGTTTAATTTTCTCTACTCTCTCTCTATTCCTCCCCTCCCCTCCCTCCTTCCCTCACTCCCCCCTCTCTCTCTTTGTATGATTGACAGGTTGATAAGCAGCCTGTACATTAGTGAGGTTGAATACCCAAGGCTACCTGCTACCATCTCTCTCCTGTAACACATGGCTGCCTAGGAGACATGGACCTGAAACATAATCGGCTGCTGATAGCTGATGGACAGACTTAAGGCACACATCCAAGAATGTGAGGAGAATGTAGACAAGAGAGGGGCAGAGAGGGCGAGGGATGGAGGAGGATAGGGCAATAGGTGAAGCCAAGATGGAATTGTCTGACATTTCTGAGGGGGTGCCTGTGAGATCTTGAATGGAAGGTAAAACACACTTTCCCCTGTTGTGACTCAAATTGTATTAAACCTGGCCGATTGGTCAACGATCATCAATCTCTAGACCGTCTACTATCTACCTTGGCTTTAACTAGGTAGGTTATTGAGAACCCATTCTCTTCAACAATAACGACCAATCATATTCTAGGGATCTGATTTGACCTTAAACAGTCACTTCCTGTCTAACATCTGACCTCTTACCTGGTTTAAAGTGCCACTCGTGGTCATCCGCAGCCGACAACGCCACCAGGACGATGGTAACCACGATGACAGGCAACAGACGCAGCTCTGGGGTTGCCATGGCACCAGCAACACACCCGGTTACCTGTCCGGAGTCACGCTGACAACCACAGGCATACCTGAGAGAGAGAGAGAGAGAGAGAGAGAGAGAGAGAGAGAGAGAGAGAGAGAGAGAGAGAGAGAGAGAGAGAGACAGAGAGAGGAAGGATTAGAAGATTTCAGAATGCATGAATAATTAATTTTGTAACATGAAAGACAGAATACGAGAGAGTAGGAAGAATGAGAGGTGATAATTTCTGTCTAAATGTCAGGTCCATTCTAGTAGATACAGTAGTAGATCCTCTATACATCCACACTGTGTGTCTAGTAGATACAAATAACTCAATTCAACACAACAAAATACAACAAAACAGACCAGTGGGTGGGGTTATATCCTGCCTGGTTGGCCCTGTCCGGGGCTATCGTCGGACGGAGCCAGTGTCTCACGACCCTTCCTGTCTCAGCCTCCAGTGTTTATGCTGCAATAGTTTGTGTCGTGGTGCTAGGGTCAGTCTGCTATATCTGGAGTATTTCTCCTGTCTTATCCAGTGTCCTGTGTGAATGTAAGCATGCTCCGTCTAATTGTCTCTCTGTCTCTGTCTCGGTCTCTCTCTCTCTTTCTCTCGGAGTACCTGGCATGATGACTCCTTGCTGTCCCCGGTCCACCTGGCCCTGCTGCTGCTCCAGTTTCCACTGTTCTACTTGCGGCTAAGGAACACTGACCTGTTCACCGGACGTGCTACCTTGTCCCGGACCTGCTGTTTTCGACTCGCTCTCTACTGCACCTGCTGTCTAACTCTGAATGATCGGCTATGAAAAGCCAACTGACATTTACTCCTGAGGTGCAGTCCTGTTGCACCCTCGACAACCACTGTGATTATTATTATCTGACCCTGCTGGTCATCTATGAACATTTAAACATCTTGGCCATGTACTGTTACTATCTCCACCTGGCACAGCCAGAAGAGGACTGGCCACCCCTCAGAGCCTGGTTCCTTTCTAGGTTTCTTCCTAAGTTCCTGCCTTTCTAGGGAGTTTTCCCTAGCCACCATGCTTCTACATCTGCATTGCTTGCAGTTTGGGGTTTTAGGCTGGATTTCTGTATAGCACTTTGTGACATCGGGTGATGTAAAAAGGGCTTTATGAATACATTTGATTGATTGATTGACTCGTGGCACCACAACACAGACACCATTGGCTTGGTTTAGATCTGTTGTTGCACAATGAACCAATCAAAGGTGGTATAATTAGCCTAGCCAACATTACTTAGTCCTTCAGCGTTCAAAATGTCAATCATGTCATTTCCAACTCCCTTATTGCAAACTCCTCCTCAAGCGCTAATTGGCTTGAACATAACAGCAGGGATGTTTCGAGATAGAGAAAGACAGTGCTAAATACAGTGGGGCAAAAAAGTATTTAGGCAGCCACCAATTGTGCAAGTTCTCCCACTAAAAAAGATGAGAGAGGCCTGTAATTTTCATCATAGGTACACTTCAACTATGACAGACAAAATCAGAAAAAAAATCCAGAAAATCACATTGTAGGATTTTTTTGAATTTATTTGCAAATTATGGTGGAAAATAAGTATTTGGTCAATAACAAAAGTTTAACTCAATACTTTGTTATATACCCTTTGTTGGCAATGACAGAGGTCAAACGTTTTCTGTAAGTCTTCACAAGGTTTTCACACACCATTGATGGTATTTTGGCCCATTCCTCCATGCAGATCTCCTCTAGAGCAGGGATGTTTTGGGGCTGTTTCTGGGCAACATGTACTTTCAACTCCCTCTAAAGATTTTCTATGGGGTTGAGATCTGGAGACTGGCTAGGCCACTCCAGGAACTTGAAATTCTTCTTGCGAAGCCACTTCTTCGTTGCCCGGGCGGTGTGTTTAGGATCATTGTCATGCTGAAAGACCCAGCCACGTTTCATCTTCAATGCCCTTGCTGATGGAAGGAGGTTTTCACTCAAAATCTCACCATACATGGCCCCATTCATTCTTTCCTATACACGGATCAGTCATCCTGGTCCCTTTGCAGAAAAACAGCCCCAAAGCATGATGTTTCCACCCCCATGCTTCACAGTAGGTATGGTGTTCTTTGGATGCAACTCAGCATTCTTTGTCCTCCAAACACAACGAGTTGAGTTTTACCAAAAAGTTATATTTTGGTTTCATCTGACCATATGACATTCTCCGAAACTTCTTCTGGATCATCCAAATGCTCTCTAGCAAACTTCAGATGGGCCTGGACATGTACTGGCTTAAGCTGGGGGACACGTCTGGCACTGCAGGATTTGAGTCCCTGGCAGTGTAGTGTGTTACTGATGGTAGGCTTTGTTACTTTGGTCCCAGCTCTCTGCAGGTCATTTACTTGGTTCCCCCGTGTGGTTCTGGGATTTTTGCTCACCGTTCTTGTGATCATTTTGACCCCACGGGGTGAGATCTTGCGTGGAGCCCCAGATCGAGGGAGATTATCAGTGGTCTTGTATGTCTTCCATTTCCTAATAATTGCTCCCACAGTTGATTTCTTCAAACTAAGCTGCTTACCTATTGCAGATTCAGTCTTCCCAGCCTGGTGCAGGTCTACAATTTTGTTTCTGGTGTCCCTTGACAGCTCTTTGGTCTTGGCCATAGTGGAGTTTGGAGTGTGACTGTTTGAGGTTGTGGACAGGTGTCTTTTATACTGATAACAAGTTCAAACAGGTGCCATTAATACAGGTAACGAGTGGAGGGCAGAGGAGCCTCTTAAAGAAGAAGTTACAGGTCTGTGAGAGCCAGAAATCTTGCTTGTTTGTAGGTGACCAAATACTTATTTTCCACCATAATTTGCAAATAAATTCCTACAATGTGATTTTCTGGATTTTTTCCCCTCATTTTGTCTGTCATAGTTGAAGTATACCTATGATGAAAATTACAGGCCTCTCTCATCTTTTTAAGTGGGAGAACTTGCACAATTGGTGGCTGACTAAATACTTTTTTGCCCCACTGTACATGTAGATCATTCATCAGATCACATAGCCAGAAATGGACAGATAGAGAGAGAAATAGAGGAAGGTAACAGATATATTTGAGATGATTGACAGTCCAGCCTGTGTATCAAAACTGTGTATCAAAAAAAGTAGAGGGGCTAAGCGACACACAGACAGAGAGACGATCGGGACAGGCCAGGACAGGACAGACAATCAATCCTTGGTCCTACAAATGGTGTTACATTAAAAAGTGGATTTCAGAGCCTCATTCTAAACACGATTTCTATGGGTGGTGTAGTCAAATAAATATAATTAATTCATGTTCTAATTCATTCTACTTCTATGGTTGTAGTTAGGCATGTATCAGACACAGAAGGCAGTAGCCCGAGCATGAAAAAGTGGATTTCAGAGGTCCCTTCTAAACACTGTTTTTCTGGGTGCTGTAGCTGTAAGACTGGGGCCTGATAGGGTGGATAGGGTGCTGTAGTAGTTAGACTTGGGCCTGATAGGGTGCTGTCGTAGTTAGGCTGGGGATTGATATGGTTCTGTGGTAGTTAGACTGGGGCCTGATCAGGTGCTGTAGTAGATAGACTGGGCCTGATAGGGTGCTGTAGTAGATATACTGGGGCATGATAGGGTGCTGTAGTAGTTAGACTGGGTCTGATGGGGTGCTGTCGTAGTTAGGCTGGGGTCTGATAGGGTAGATAGGGTGCTGTCGTAGTTAGACTGGGGCCTGATATGGTTCTGTGGTAGTTAGACTGGGGCCTGATCAGGTGCTGTAGTAGATAGACTGGGCCTGATAGGGTGCTGTAGTAGATAGACTGGGGCCTGATAGGGTGCTGTAGTAGTTAGACTGGGTCTGATCAGGTGCTGTAGTAGATAGACTGGGCCTGATAGGGTGCTGTAGTAGATAGACTGGGGCCTGATAGGGTGCTGTAGTAGTTAGACTGGGTCTGATGGGGTGCTGTAGTAGTTAGACTGGGACCTGATCGGGTGCTGTTGTAGATAGACTTGGGCCTGATAGGGTAGATAGGGTGCTGTCGTAGTTAGACTGGGGCCTGATAGGGTGCTGTAGTAGTTAGACTGGGGCCTGATAGGGTGCTGTAGTAGTTAGACAGGGGCCTGATAGGGTGGATAGGGTGCTGTAGTTACCCATCTACGAGACACAAAAGGGCTTGTCCAGTAGTTTTTTTACTGGTGGATGGTTAATGATTGGGGGTGACAGGGGCAGGGAGGGGGAGACAGCTGGTAGGGGAGGGGGTGTAGAGGAGTGGCCTGGGGTTCCTGTGGGCTTTCTGTGTTTCGGCTTCAGCTCTGACTTCACTGGCACAGACCGACAGCTGACACACAGCTGTAGGGACACAGAGGAAGGGGAGAGACAGTGTGATGGACAGAGGGAGGGAAGAAGAGGGGTATGAAGACATGTGAAAAGTGGAATCATAGGCATAGAGAATGGAAGAGAAGGATGGAACGAAGGAGCGGTCCAGATGACATGGATGACATAGTAGAAAGAGTGTGTGTGTGTGTGTGGCACAGAGGAGATTTCAGGGATAGCCACTGCAGCTGTCCAGAACAAGAGACAGGCGCTAGGCAACAGATACAGGGTGCAAGTGTTCAGAGAGGGAGAGAGAGTAGACAGCTTGTTTTGAGGAAACACCCGAGCCTTCCAAACGAGTGAAGCAGTGTGTGTCTTGCTTTGCCAGATGACACCATGTTGAAATATGTCTCTTATAGGATTCCAGTAACTCTAAGCATGCAGAACCAGAGCTGAGAATCTTCCTCCGCTGGCTTGTCCACTATGTCAACAATCCTACAGTCACCACGGTAACCACTCCACATCGTAAACGAAAATGATCCCTGTCACAATCAATAACAATGTACTTGACAAATGTTACAACAGATAAAATACTTTTACTGACCAGCGACCACAAAACTGGATGGAAACACAAATCTTAGGTTCTGAAGAAAATGCAACCAAATTAAATCCCCACTAACCAAAACCAACATTATGTTTGGCATAGACAGTCAAGTGTTTTTGAGGAAGTGGAAAAACAAGCCGCAGTGTTTAGGGAGAAGCTAGCGAGGGAAGCGAGGCGAGGCGGAGCCCATAGTGTTTAGCTAACCATCCATCTCCCTCCACTCACATGATTTGTCCAGACTAATCCAGTGCTAATGAATGGTTATGAACAGCTGTCCCACCACACAACAATAAAACAGACAGAGAGAGAGGAGGGAATGAGTGAGGGAGGGAGAAGAAAGGCTCTTGTAAAAAAAAGTATGCTTCAGAGAAAGTTTGACAAAAGAGTTTGGATTCCTTTTGGCACTGCAATGTCTCATGACAATCACATTGTAATTTGCATTCCAAACTATACTGGGAAAAAATATAAAACGCAACATGTAAAGTGTTTATCCCATGTTTAACAAGCTTAAATAAAAGATCCCAGACATGTTCTATATGCACAAAAAGAGTCTCTTAAATTTTGTGCACAAATTTGTTTAAAACCCTGTTAGTGAGCATTTCTCCTTTGCCATAATAATCCATCCACCTGACAGGTGTGGCATATCAAGAAGCTGATTAAACAGCATGATCATTATTACACAGGTGCACCTTGTGCTGGGGACAATAAAAGGCCTATCTAAAATGTGCAGTTTTGTCACACAACACAATGCCACAGATGTCTCAAGTTAAGGGAGCGTGCATTTGGCATGCTGGTGGCAGGAATGTTCATCAGAGCGGTTGCAAGATAATTTAATGTTAATTTCTCTACCATAAGCCACTTCCAACATTGTTTTAGAGAATTTGGCAGTACATCCAATCAGCCGCACAACCGCAGTCCATGTGTAACCACGCCTACCTCCACATCTGGCTCCTTCACTTGATGGATCATCCAACCCAGGGCTTCCGAGTGGCGCAGTGGTCTAAGGCACTGCATCTCAGTGCTTGAGGCATCACTACAGATTCCCTGGTTGAATCTAGGCTGTATCACAATCGGCCATGATTGGGAGGCCCATAGGGTGGCACACAATTGGCCCAGAGTTGTCCAGGTTTGGCCGGTGTAGGCCGTCATTGTAAATAAATATGTTTTTTAACGGACTTGCCTAGTTAAATAAAATGTATTAATTAAATAAAATCTGTGTCAAGCCACCTGGACTGATGAAACTGTCAGAAAACGTCTCAGGGAAGCTCCCCTCCGAGCTCATCTTCACCAGGGTCTTGACCTGACTGCAGTTTTCCGTCGTAATCGACTTCAGTGGGCAAATGCTCACCTTTGATGGCCACTGGCACACTGGAGAAGTGTGCTCTTCATGGATGAACCCCCATGTCACAAGGATCTGTACACAATTCCTGGAAGCTGAAAATGTATCAGTTCTTCCGACTTGTACGACAGTCGACAGTGTGTTCAAGTTTCTGCCAATATCCAGCAACTTCACACAGCCATTGAAGAGGAGTGGGACAACATTCCACAGGCCACAATCAACAGCCAGATCAACTCTATGCGAAGAAGATGTGTCGCGCTGCACGAGGCAAATGGCGGTCACACCAGAAACGTACTGGTTTTCTGATCCACGCCCCTACCTTTTTCTAAAGGTATCTGTGACCAACAGATGCATATCTGTATTCCCAGTCATGTGAAATCCATAGATTAGGGCCTAATTTATTCATTTCAATTGACTGATTTCCTTATATGAACTGTAACTCAGTAAAATCTTTGAAATTGTTACATGTTACATTTATATATTTGTTCAGTGTATAATGTGATTGTCTGGTAACTGCTAAGATCAATAGTGCCCATTAAACCACCCATTCAAGTTGGGCCATACTATGAGAGTTTGCCATACTATATGACTTGATGGTATCAAGTCCAACTTTGAGTTGGAATGTTCGTTCCACTCAGTCTAATTCTAAGGGGTTGAGTTTGGACCTGGGGTAGAACAAGGAGCTGATTCTAAATCTATTATATTCTCTGTGTTCCGTCTTCTCTGTGTGGAGTCCATGAACACAGCAGCCACAGAGACTGTTTCTCTCCCCAGCCAGTCAGGAAAACAGACAGACCGTTTCTCTCCCCAGTCAGCCAGCCAGTCAGTCAGACAGACAGACAGACAGACAGACGTAATAGTCTCCCACTGGGGAGGTTAGAGAGTAGAGAGGTCTTTGTTCTGGGTTTCCGTCAGACCCAGTAGAGGGAGTAGAGGGAGTCACTGAGGCACAACCATCCGGTGAGTCCTGGATAGATGGAAACACCTTTTAACCTTCCAAGCACTTACAGTGTTCAATGGCGTCAGCCGGGGAAACAAGGCGGCACTTGAAGGCTTTCCTGAACGAGAGCAGATGGTTTTGTTGTTTTGTCTGTGAGTCAGTGATAGCCTGGTCCCAGATCTGTTTGTGAGGTCTTGACACATCATAGGGGTATACTACAAAGTAGGATCAATGAGTTAGCAGGCTAACTTTAACAAGTAGAAATAACTGTCGATTTTTTGTTTCATTAAAAAGCCAAACTTACATATAGGGATGGGTATCGTTAAGATTTTGATGGTATTACTACTCTTACCGATACTGCTTATCGATCCGGTACTTTAACGCTATTCTTATTGGTTATTTTTTTTACAAGAAAACAACCCAAAACAAGTTAAGAACAGAATTAACACTGCTTTATTTTCTGAAATGTAAATAAATAAAATAAACAATTAATTACAGCAAAATAATCAGTAATTTGTTCAGAACATTGCTATTATAGACTAATGTTGTGGTGATGGAAATGTAAAACAAATTAAATAAACAATATTTTCCTGCAGAAGACAATACAGTGGTATAGAGCAACACAGATGGGCCCTGCAGGTAGGCTGCAGAAGACAATACAGTGGTATAGAGCAACACAGATGGGGCCTGCAGGTAGGCTGCAGAAGACAATACAGTGGTATAGAGCAACACGGGTGGGGCATGCAGGTAGACTGCAGAAGACAATACAGTGGTATAGAGCAACACGGGTGGGGCATGCAGGTAGACTGCAGAAGACAATACAGTGGTATAGAGCAACACAGATGGGGCCTGCAGGTAGGCTGCAGAAGACAATACAGTGGTATAGAGCAACACAGATGGGGCCTGCAGGTAGGCTGCAGAAGACAATACAGTGGTATAGAGCAACACAGATGGGGCCTGCAGGTAGGCTGCAGAAGACAATACAGTGGTATAGAGCAACACAGGTGGGGCATGCAGGTAGACTGCAGAAGACAATACAGTGGTATAGAGCAACACAGGTGGGGCATGCAGGTAGGCTGCAGAAGACAATACAGTGGTATAGAGCAACACAGGTGGGGCCTGCAGGTAGACTGCAGAAGACAATACAGTGGTATAGAGCAACACAGATGGGCCTGCAGGTAGGCTGCAGAAGACAATACAGTGGTATAGAGCAACACGGGTGGGCATGCAGGTAGACTGCAGAAGACAATACAGTGGTATAGAGCAACACAGGTGGGGCATGCAGGTAGGCTGCAGAAGATAGTACAGTGGTATAGAGCAACACGGGTGGGCCTGCAGGTAGACTGCAGAAGACAATACAGTGGTATAGAGCAACACAGATGGGCCTGCAGGTAGGCTGCAGAAGACAATACAGTGGTATAGAGCAACACGGGTGGGCATGCAGGTAGACTGCAGAAGACAATACAGTGGTATAGAGCAACACAGGTGGGGCATGCAGGTAGGCTGCAGAAGATAGTACAGTGGTATAGAGCAACACGGGTGGGCCTGCAGGTAGGCTGCAGAAGACAATACAGTGGTATAGAGCAACACAGGTGGGGTATGCAGGTAGACTGTAAAAGACAATACAGTGGTATAGAGCAACACAGGTGGGGCCTGCAGGTAGGCTGCAGAAGACAATACAGTGGTATAGAGTAACACAGGTGGGGCCTGCAGGTAGACTGCAGAAGACAATACAGTGGTATAGAGCAACACAGGTGGGGCCTGCAGGTAGACTGCAGAAGACAATACAGTGGTATAGAACAACACAGGTGGGGCCTGCAGGTAGGCTGCAGAAGACAATACAGTGGTATAGAACAACACAGGTGGGCATGCAGGTAGACTGCAGAAGACAATACAGTGGTATAGAGCAACACAGGTGGGGCATGCAGGTAGGCTGCAGAAGATAGTACAGTGGTATAGAGCAACACGGGTGGGCCTGCAGGTAGACTGCAGAAGACAATACAGTGGTATAGAGCAACACAGATGGGCCTGCAGGTAGGCTGCAGAAGACAATACAGTGGTATAGAGCAACACGGGTGGGCATGCAGGTAGACTGCAGAAGACAATACAGTGGTATAGAGCAACACAGGTGGGGCATGCAGGTAGGCTGCAGAAGATAGTACAGTGGTATAGAGCAACACGGGTGGGCCTGCAGGTAGGCTGCAGAAGACAATACAGTGGTATAGAGCAACACAGGTGGGGTATGCAGGTAGACTGTAAAAGACAATACAGTGGTATAGAGCAACACAGGTGGGGCCTGCAGGTAGGCTGCAGAAGACAATACAGTGGTATAGAGCAACACAGGTGGGGCCTGCAGGTAGACTGCAGAAGACAATACAGTGGTATAGAGCAACACAGGTGGGGCCTGCAGGTAGACTGCAGAAGACAATACAGTGGTATAGAACAACACAGGTGGGGCCTGCAGGTAGGCTGCAGAAGACAATACAGTGGTATAGAACAACACAGGTGGGGCCTGCAGGTAGACTGCAGAAGACAATACAGTGGTATAGAGCAACACAGGTGGGGCCTGCAGGTAGGCTGCAGAAGACAATACAGTGGTATAGAACAACACAGGTGGGGCCTGCAGGTAGGCTGCAGAAGACAATACAGTGGTATAGAGCAACACAGGTGGGGCATGCAGGTAGGCTGCAGAAGACAATACAGTGGTATAGAGTAACACAGGTGGGGCATGCAGGTAGGCTGCAGAAGACAATACAGTGGTATAGAGCAACACAGGTGGGGTATGCAGGTAGGCTGCAGAAGACAATACAGTGGTATAGAGCAACACAGGTGGGGTATGCAGGTAGGCTGCAGATGACAATACAGTGGTATAGAACAACATGGGTGGGGTATGCAGGTAGGCTGCAGAAGACAATACAGTGGTATAGAGCAACACAGATGGGGCCTGCAGGTAGGCTGCAGAAGACAATACAGTGGTATAGAACAACACAGGTGGGGTATGCAGGTAGGCTGCAGAAGACAATACAGTGGTATAGAGTAACACAGGTGGGGTATGCAGGTAGGCTGCAGAAGACAATACAGTGGTATAGAGCAACACAGGTGGGGCATGCAGGTAGGCTGCAGAAGACAATACAGTGGTATAGAGCAACACAGATGGGGCCTGCAGGTAGGCTGCAGAAGACAATACAGTGGTATAGAGCAACACAGGTGGGGCATGCAGGTAGGCTGCAGAAGACAATACAGTGGTATAGAGCAACACAGGTGGGGCCTGCAGGTAGACTGCAGAAGACAATACAGTGGTATAGAGCAACACAGATGGGCCTGCAGGTAGGCTGCAGAAGACAATACAGTGGTATAGAGCAACACGGGTGGGCATGCAGGTAGACTGCAGAAGACAATACAGTGGTATAGAGCAACACAGGTGGGGCATGCAGGTAGGCTGCAGAAGATAGTACAGTGGTATAGAGCAACACGGGTGGGGTATGCAGGTAGACTGTAAAAGACAATACAGTGGTATAGAGCAACACGGGTGGGCCTGCAGGTAGGCTGCAGAAGACAATACAGTGGTATAGAGCAACGCAGGTGGGGTATGCAGGTAGACTGTAAAAGACAATACAGTGGTATAGAGCAACACAGGTGGGGCCTGCAGGTAGGCTGCAGAAGACAATACAGTGGTATAGAGCAACACAGGTGGGGTATGCAGGTAGGCTGCAGAAGACAATACAGTGGTATAGAACAACATGGGTGGGGTATGCAGGTAGGCTGCAGAAGACAATACAGTGGTATAGAGCAACACAGATGGGGCCTGCAGGTAGGCTGCAGAAGACAATACAGTGGTATAGAACAACACAGGTGGGGCCTGCAGGTAGGCTGCAGAAGACAATACAGTGTTATAGAGCAACACAGGTGGGGCCTGCAGGTAGGCTGCAGAAGACAATACAGTGGTATAGAGCAACACAGGTGGGGTATGCAGGTAGGCTGCAGAAGACAATACAGTGGTATAGAGCAACACAGATGGGGCCTGCAGGTAGGCTGCAGAAGACAATACAGTGGTATAGAGCAACACAGGTGGGGCATGCAGGTAGGCTGCAGAAGACAATACAGTGGTATAGAGCAACACAGGTGGGGCCTGCAGGTAGACTGCAGAAGACAATACAGTGGTATAGAGCAACACAGATGGGCCTGCAGGTAGGCTGCAGAAGACAATACAGTGGTATAGAGCAACACGGGTGGGCATGCAGGTAGACTGCAGAAGACAATACAGTGGTATAGAGCAACACAGGTGGGGCATGCAGGTAGGCTGCAGAAGATAGTACAGTGGTATAGAGCAACACGGGTGGGGTATGCAGGTAGACTGTAAAAGACAATACAGTGGTATAGAGCAACACGGGTGGGCCTGCAGGTAGGCTGCAGAAGACAATACAGTGGTATAGAGCAACGCAGGTGGGGTATGCAGGTAGACTGTAAAAGACAATACAGTGGTATAGAGCAACACAGGTGGGGCCTGCAGGTAGGCTGCAGAAGACAATACAGTGGTATAGAGCAACACAGGTGGGGTATGCAGGTAGGCTGCAGAAGACAATACAGTGGTATAGAACAACATGGGTGGGGTATGCAGGTAGGCTGCAGAAGACAATACAGTGGTATAGAGCAACACAGATGGGGCCTGCAGGTAGGCTGCAGAAGACAATACAGTGGTATAGAACAACACAGGTGGGGCCTGCAGGTAGGCTGCAGAAGACAATACAGTGTTATAGAGCAACACAGGTGGGGCCTGCAGGTAGGCTGCAGAAGACAATACAGTGGTATAGAGCAACACAGGTGGGGTATGCAGGTAGGCTGCAGAAGACAATACAGTGGTATAGAGCAACACAGATGGGGCCTGCAGGTAGGCTGCAGAAGACAATACAGTGGTATAGAGCAACACAGGTGGGGCATGCAGGTAGGCTGCAGAAGACAATACAGTGGTATAGAGCAACACAGGTGGGGCCTGCAGGTAGACTGCAGAAGACAATACAGTGGTATAGAGCAACACAGATGGGCCTGCAGGTAGGCTGCAGAAGACAATACAGTGGTATAGAGCAACACGGGTGGGCATGCAGGTAGACTGCAGAAGACAATACAGTGGTATAGAGCAACACAGGTGGGGCATGCAGGTAGGCTGCAGAAGATAGTACAGTGGTATAGAGCAACACGGGTGGGGTATGCAGGTAGACTGTAAAAGACAATACAGTGGTATAGAGCAACACGGGTGGGCCTGCAGGTAGGCTGCAGAAGACAATACAGTGGTATAGAGCAACGCAGGTGGGGTATGCAGGTAGACTGTAAAAGACAATACAGTGGTATAGAGCAACACAGGTGGGGCCTGCAGGTAGGCTGCAGAAGACAATACAGTGGTATAGAACAACATGGGTGGGGTATGCAGGTAGGCTGCAGAAGACAATACAGTGGTATAGAGCAACACAGATGGGGCCTGCAGGTAGGCTGCAGAAGACAATACAGTGGTATAGAACAACACAGGTGGGGCCTGCAGGTAGGCTGCAGAAGACAATACAGTGTTATAGAGCAACACAGGTGGGGCCTGCAGGTAGGCTGCAGAAGACAATACAGTGGTATAGAGCAACACAGGTGGGGTATGCAGGTAGGCTGCAGAAGACAATACAGTGGTATAGAACAACATGGGTGGGGTATGCAGGTAGGCTGCAGAAGACAATACAGTGGTATAGAGCAACACAGATGGGGCCTGCAGGTAGGCTGCAGAAGACAATACAGTGGTATAGAACAACACAGGTGGGGTATGCAGGTAGGCTGCAGAAGACAATACAGTGGTATAGAGTAACACAGGTGGGGTATGCAGGTAGGCTGCAGAAGACAATACAGTGGTATAGAACAACACAGGTGGGGCCTGCAGGTAGGCTGCAGAAGACAATACAGTGGTATAGAACAACACAGGTGGGGCCTGCAGGTAGACTGCAGAAGACAATACAGTGGTATAGAGCAACACAGGTGGGGCCTGCAGGTAGGCTGCAGAAGACAATACAGTGGTATAGAACAACACAGGTGGGGCCTGCAGGTAGGCTGCAGAAGACAATACAGTGGTATAGAGCAACACAGGTGGGGCATGCAGGTAGGCTGCAGAAGACAATACAGTGGTATAGAGCAACACAGGTGGGGTATGCAGGTAGGCTGCAGAAGACAATACAGTGGTATAGAACAACACAGGTGGGGCCTGCAGGTAGACTGCAGAAGACAATACAGTGGTATAGAGCAACACAGGTGGGGCCTGCAGGTAGGCTGCAGAAGACAATACAGTGGTATAGAACAACACAGGTGGGGCCTGCAGGTAGGCTGCAGAAGACAATACAGTGGTATAGAGCAACACAGGTGGGGCATGCAGGTAGGCTGCAGAAGACAATACAGTGGTATAGAGCAACACAGGTGGGGTATGCAGGTAGGCTGCAGAAGACAATACAGTGGTATAGAACAACATGGGTGGGGTATGCAGGTAGGCTGCAGAAGACAATACAGTGGTATAGAGCAACACAGATGGGGCCTGCAGGTAGGCTGCAGAAGACAATACAGTGGTATAGAACAACACAGGTGGGGTATGCAGGTAGGCTGCAGAAGACAATACAGTGGTATAGAGTAACACAGGTGGGGTATGCAGGTAGGCTGCAGAAGACAATACAGTGGTATAGAGCAACACAGGTGGGGTATGCAGGTAGGCTGCAGAAGACAATACAGTGGTATAGAGCAACACAGGTGGGGTATGCAGGTAGGCTGCAGAAGACAATACAGTGGTATAGAGCAACACAGGTGGGGTATGCAGGTAGGCTGCAGAAGACAATACAGTGGTATAGAACAACACGGGTGGGCCTGCAGGTAGGCTGCAGAAGACAATACAGTGGTATAGAACAACACAGGTGGGGCCTGCAGGTAGGCTGCAGAAGACAATACAGTGGTATAGAGCAACACAGGTGGGGCATGCAGGTAGGCTGCAGAAGACAATACAGTGGTATAGAGCAACACAGGTGGGGTATGCAGGTAGGCTGCAGAAGACAATACAGTGGTATAGAACAACATGGGTGGGGTATGCAGGTAGGCTGCAGAAGACAATACAGTGGTATAGAGCAACACAGATGGGGCCTGCAGGTAGGCTGCAGAAGACAATACAGTGGTATAGAACAACACAGGTGGGGTATGCAGGTAGGCTGCAGAAGACAATACAGTGGTATAGAGTAACACAGGTGGGGTATGCAGGTAGGCTGCAGAAGACAATACAGTGGTATAGAGCAACACAGGTGGGGTATGCAGGTAGGCTGCAGAAGACAATACAGTGGTATAGAGCAACACAGGTGGGGTATGCAGGTAGGCTGCAGAAGACAATACAGTGGTATAGAACAACACGGGTGGGCCTGCAGGTAGGCTGCAGAAGACAATACAGTGGTATAGAGTAACACAGGTGGGGTATGCAGGTAGACTGCATAAGACCATACAGTGGTATAGAGCAACACAGATGGGGCCTGCAGGTAGGCTGCAGAAGTACTAACAGTTCTTAGCAGTTCTTCTGGAGAAAGATCAACATATTTGCCTTCTCTGGCAGAAGTCGGGACCTCTCCTGGCTTATTGTGTTCCCTGCAGTCGAAAATACCCTCTCGCCAGGGGTGGAGGAGGCTTGAGCACAGAGGTAGCTTGTTGCAATGTTTGTGAGGAGGGGCAGAGAAGCTCTCTTCTCCCACATCACAGGATCTTCAGCCATGGGAATGGGAGGCAGGCCTTTGTAGAGCTCGACCTCTAGGTCAACACGCTCGCTAAGGGTGAGGGACGAGGTGTCCTGTTGGATCGTCAACCTCAACTCCCTGTCCTCCTCTGAGAACAGCTCCTCCAAGGCACTCCTTGTTTTGTACAATGGAGTGACTGTCTCCTCCATTTCCTCTCCTTCAGACTCCTCCTCCTGTTGCTGGTGCTCCGGCTCCTCTGGCAGCCCTGGTGTTGCTCCTGTCACATTGGCCTCAGAATTTGCCTCCCTCAGCCTGTCCCGGATGGCGTCACTCACCGGGCCCCCTTTAAATCTGGGGTCTATTGCTGTGGCCTCATGCAGGAAGGCTTGAATGTCCTCGTCCTGATAGCGTTCAGAGAGGTTCTCCCAACACCTTCTCTTTGATGGTTGCCACCAACATTGTATCTTCATGCTTCACAGTGAAGTGTTCTTCCAGTTTGTGGAGGATGGATATGATCTGTCCACAGGTGACATTCTTTTCACATGATACACACACTGTGGATGTATAAAAGATTCCCATGAGCTGGACAAACTCCTCAGCCTTATGGAAGTCCTCGTCCTTCAGACGGTCCAGGTTGTCCTTGGTCATTGCTTTTCACAGTCGTGGGTCCAAGGCTGCTGCTTGGATGGCTGGATACTGCACCATGAATCTCTCTATCATTAGATAGAGTTCCATCTGGTCTTCACATCAAGGATGATGTCTTAAGGTGAACGCACCAATTTGTAAGTCGCTCTGGATAAGAGCGTCTGCTAAATGACTTCAATGTAAATGTATGTAAATGGATGAGTGAGTGTTGAGGAAGGCCTGAAACAACAAAAAACAACATACATTTAATTACCGCACACTTGAATATTGAATTAAATTGTTAAGTGTGGGAATTTCAAAATAATACTTTAATACATTGAACGGGCTTCTTACCAAGGAGCTGCTGCTTTTGGACATGGAGGATCTCTTGAACCACACGGCCACTGTTCTGATTCGGGAGTCATTTATCAATGGAGGTCACTTTGTAGATTTTCTGCGCTGCCAGATTCAAGGTGTTTGCAAAGCATCCTATTTTTAGGATGTGTAACCTCTTGATGACAACATCCATATAGCCAGCATTATCAACAGTCACGGCTCTGTCTCAAACTCTTCCAGAATGTCTGAGATCTCCTCTGACACTACTTCGCCAGTTTGCCATTTGTAAACTGCCCTGGTGTGGAAGACCTTCTGTTTTACACTGCCCTGGTGTGGAGGACCTTCTGTTTTACACTGCCCTGGTGTGGAGGACCTTCTGTTTTACACTGCCCTGGTGTGGAGGACCTTCTGTTTTACACTGCCCTGGTGTGGAGGACCTTCTGTTTTACACTGCCCTGGTGTGGAGGACCTTCTGTTTTACACTGCCCTGGTGTGGAGGACCTTCTGTTTTACACTGCCCTGGTGTGGAGGACCTTCTGTTTTACACTGCCCTGGTGTGGAGGACCTTCTGTTTTACACTGCCCTGGTGTGGAGGACATTCTGTTTTACACTTCCCTGGTGTGGAGGACATTCTGTTTTACACTTCCCTGGTGTGGAGGACATTCTGTTTTACACTGCCCTGGTGTGGAGGACATTCTATTTTACACTGCCCTGGTGTGGAGGACATTCTGTTTTACACTGCCCTGGTGTGGAGGACCTTGTTTTACACTGCCCTGGTGTGGAGGACATTCTGTTACACTGCCCTGGTGTGGAGGACATTCTGTTTTACACTGCCCTGGTGTGGAGGACATTCTGTTTTACACTGCCCTGGTGTGGAGGACATTTTGTTTTACACTGCCCTGGTGTGGAGGACCTTGTTTTACACTGCCCTGGCTTCTGTAGTGCACTGTAACAGTGAGATAGTGGTCCTGGCAGAGGCTGGTCCACTCGTCTGATATGATGGCCAGCTTTGGCACGTCCTTCAGCTCAGTGATCACATTGGCCTTTTCTACCCCATACCAGGTAGGAATGAATGTGTCACTGAGGTAACTCCTGGAGGAAGGGCTATATTTGGGGTTGAGTGCCTTGCTCATCTCCCTACAGTAAAACAAATATAGTTTTCATGCGTTTAATTATCATTATTGAATTATTGTGTTGTTGTGTATTGTATTGTGGAGTGATGGGACTAACATACAACCCTTTTATACTACTATATCCTAAACATGAATACAACTCAATATATATACTGACAGACTGTTACCTAAAGCCCTTGGACTCCACTGTTGCAAAGAGGTGTAGGCCTTTCACTATGAACTTGGTCTCGGCTAGGTGGCACTCATTCACCCTCTCCTCAGTCATCCTCCCACTAGCTGCCAGCGTGAAGGGGCTTTGGGCTTGTCTTTGGCTTGGACCAGCGGTATTAGAGCAGCAGGTTGGTTCATTGTTGCTGCAAATTTAACAAAAAAGTTGCAAAATCTTTAAATGGGTGATTTAATTTTTGAACGCACCCACAGCTAAACAATCAGCTGGCTAATGGTTCCTTTTGGTCATGAACCCATGTTCTCATAATCAATCTAGCTAACTCTGTGTGTTGGCTCTAGGCTGCTAGCATACATACCTAACGTAGATCGGGCAACGAGAGATGAACTACGAGCTAGGCATTCGAAAACTGTGCATTTCCCTGCCTGTACATGATGCACTTTCAATAGATGTTTGGACAGATTGCTTGTAAGGGCGGAAACACGAGCAAAAGTCTTGTTGCACTTGCTGCAACGAGCATCGTCAGCATCGACTCTGGTGAAGTGGAACCACACTTTTGAACGTTTAGTTCTCTCCACCATCGTCACTAACTAAGAGCAGGGTCTTTCTTGTGTGTGTGTGTGTGTGTGTGTGTGTGTGTGTGTGTGTGAGAGAGAGAGCAAATTGGATGCAGTCTGAGTGTTGGAGGCTATTTTGTAAATGACATCGCCGAAGTCAAGGATCGGTAGGATAGTCAGTTTTACAAGGGTATGTTTGGCAGCATGAGTGAAGGATGCTTTGTTGCGAAATAGGAAGCTGATTCGAGATTTAATTTGGGATTGGAGATGCTTAATGTGAGCCTGGAAGGAGAGTTTACAATCTAACCAGACATCTAGGTATTTGTAGTTGTCCACATATTCTAAGTCAGAACCGTCCAGAGTAGTGATGCTGGTGCGGCAGGTGCGGGCAGCGATCGGTTGAAGAGCATGCATTTAGATTTGCTTGCATTTAAGAGCAGTTGGAGGCCATGGAAGGAGAGTTGTATGGCATTGAAGCTTGTCTGGAGGTTAGTTAACACAGTGTCCAAAGAAGGGCCAGAAGTATACAGAATGGTGTCGTCTGTGTAGAGGTGGATCAGAGAATCACCAGCATCATTAATGTATACAGAGAAAAGAGTCGGCCCGAGAATTGAACCCTGTGGCACCCCCATAGATTGCCAGAGGTCCGCACAACAGGCCCTCCGATTTGACACACTGAACTCTGTCTGAGAAGTAGTTGGTGAACCAGGTGAGGCAGTCATTTGAGAAACCAAGGCTGTTGAGTCCGCCGATAAGAATGTAGTGATTGACAGTCGAAAGCCTTGGCCAGGTCGATGAATAGAGCTGCACAGTATTGTCTCATCGATGGTCTAAGATAATTGTGTCTGAGAGGAGTGTGGTGTGGTGCGTTGTCCTTCAATGGCACATATGGATCCTCTCACTGGATTCCAAGAACAACAAACACACAGATGGAATGAAGCCATCTGTCTGGGAACAATGGATGTGGTGGATATCCTCTATGATGAGGCTGTATGTAACAGCACTATTGGTTGGTCAGTCAGTCAGAGGTCCAGTCATTCAGTCATCCAGTGATTCACTAGTATGTGTCAGCTGACACTTCATCAATACCAGGAAGTACCAGTCAGCAGGAAGTACATCCAGTCAGAAGTTTGGAATCTGAACTAATTTTGACAGCATGCCTCAGGAAGAGGAAAAGTGAGTCATTTAAAAAGGACAAAAAGTGATGAGAGAGGTGAAAGACAGATGGAGAGAGAAACTAAGAACATGCTTGAGAGTGAGGAAGGAGAGAGAGGGAGAGAGAGAGGGGAGAGAGAGCCATGCATCCTCCGAAACACAACCAAGCCACACTGCTTCTTAAGTGCGCATCCAACCCGGAAGACAGCCGCACCAATGTGTCGGAGGAAACACCGTACACCTAGCGACCTGGTAAGCGCGTGCTGTGCCCGACCCGCCACAGGAGTCGCTAGTGCGCGATGAGACAAGGATAGCCCTACCAACTCTAGGCCAATTGTGCGTCGCCCCATGGACCTCCCGGTTGCGGCCGGCTGTGACAGAGCCTTGGCTCGAACCCAGAGTCTCTGGTGGTACAGCTAGCACTGCGATGCAGTGCCTTAGACTACTGCGCCACCCGGGAGGCCAATAAAAGTCATTTTTAAAAGCGGGCGGTGATAGAAAAAGAGTGAGAGAGAGTGAAAGAAAGGGAACTAATTTCCAGAAATAGTTTGGCCTTGGGAAGTGTGGCATGACTCATTACAATGGCTCTCTGCTTTCCAAAACACCATTTCAACAACTCACACACACATACATAAGTACACTTTCCCTTCACCTAACTGCCAGTGCCAACACCATAAACTTACGCCATGCAATAACATTGCTCTGAACCAATCTAAGCGACGAGGAACTGACAGACAAAATATTTATGCAACAAAGACCAATGAATCAACTCTTTAGGGAAGTGAGACAGGAGTAAAAAAGTATTGTAATAAACTCTGATTCATTATATGCAGCTTGGGCCAAGTAGAAGTCAATCATTAAGGGAGTAAAACTTCTAGTTACTACATTATGTTCCTTCCCTCTTTCCCTTTCCCTTTCCCTAGCCCCCTCCTCTCCTCTATAGTTAGGATCAGGTCATCTTGGCCTTCCCCAGTACTCCTTACTCTAACTCCCTCTCAGCTCCATAAGAGCTGTATTTCTACGATTGCACATTCTTCAGTATGTCTACATCAGTGCAGGCTCCTCAGAAGAGAAAGGGGAGGACCATCCTCCTCAGTGAATTTCATAAAAATAGTGAAACATTAAAGTTCTCGTTTTTAGATAAAACTATACTAAATATATTAATGTCACCAAATAATTGATTAAAACACACTGTTTTGCAATGAAGGTTTACAGTAGCCTCATCAGGACTCTGTAGGGTAGCACCATGTGTAGCCGGAGGACAGCTAGCTTCTGTCCTCCTCTGGATACATTGACTTCAATACAAAACCTAGGAGGCTCATGGTTCTCACCCCCTTCCATAGACTGACACAGTAATTATGACAACTTCCAGAGAAAGTCTGTGGCTGCTATGAAAGTGAACTGTGTTTGTGTGTTATCAGGGGTGTATTCATTCTGACGATTCTGTTGAAAAACAATTCTTAAACGGAACGAAACGGGGATAAACATACCAGAATTTGTCTAATAGAAACTGTCATTTGCAACTGTTGGACTAATGATTACACCACAGATCAGCTAGGTGCAGGCAAGAGTGTGGAAGCCGGTATTGAATGTCTCACTCTGTCACCTTGATTACTCAAAATTCTCTTGACCTGTGCACCTACGTTTGTAAACTTTAATTCATAGGCTAGGTTGTAGCAACATCATGAAAATGTGAGTATCATGTAGAAGCCTAAACCTATCGATGTTACATTGAGCTGGGTGACTGGAACATGAATGACAGTCATCCAATACGCTGTGAAAAAGTTTTCTAATCCTCCCTCATCTCAAACGGCACCGACCGCCACTGGCCTATATAGTAAAGCAGACAGATGGTGATTGAAGACCACAGGTTCAGGTTGTCCTGCTGGGGAAATGAAGCTTGGTCGTCAACAGCAACAGAAGCCATATGAAGCCATTAGTTGGACGTCAATACAACATGTATGGATGTTAAATAGTTATACTTTTTTTCATCCTGAAGCAAAACTAAACTAATAATGAATAGATTCAAACTAGCACATTTAATGGAGTTTTGAGTTTAATTACAAAGTCTGTAAGTAGTCCTAAAGCCAAACACTGACTCATGCTTTTGCTCCCTGTCATTGATCTGCATCAAGATGACAGAATCAAAAGGAGGAATATTCATTTTCTGTTGGGGCATAATAGCCCTAGACCTCTGTCCTATACGCCCACACCCACACTGCAGATTGGAGAAACGGAACCTGTACAATTCTGAACAATTAACTAAAACTCCTCTGTTGTTGCCGGAGTATGGATCCAAGATCACCTGGGAGAATCTAGACAACATTAGCACAATGAGCTAAAGCTTAGGCATTAGATCTAGAACATTGAGCTAAATCCTATTTATTACATTGAGACATTAGCTAGTATATAACTACTGCTATGCACACCCTTTCTATTCACATACTGTCCATACACACCATTCATATACATACAGTGCATTCGGAAAGTATTCAGACCCCTTGACTTTTTCCATATTTTGTTACGTTACAGCCTATTCTAAAACGGATTAAACGTTTTTTTCCCTCATCAATCGACACACAATACCCAACAATGACAAAGCAAAAAACTTTTTTTAGCAATGTTGGCAAATTTACAAAAATTGGTTGGTGTATTGGAGGACGCATGACTTTCAACCTTCGTCTCTCCCGAGCCCGTACGGGAGTTGTAGCAATGAGACAAGATAGTAGCTACTAAAAAAACAATTGGATACCACGAAATTGGGGGGAAAACGGGGTGGAAAAAAAGAAAAAAAAAAGTTGTAGTAACATCAAGGATTCACCTGAGCTAAGTCTCAGAGCAAAGGGTCTGAATACTTAATAAGGTATTTCTATTTACTATTATTATATATTTTTTTATTATTATTATTATATTATTGTTTATAAATTAGGTAAAATTTAAAATTAAAAAACGTTTTTAGATTTGTCTTTATGGGGTATTTCGTGTAGAATTATGTTTTTTTATTTAATACTTTTTAGAATAAGGATGTAATGTATTTTTTGGGGTCTGAATAATTTCAGAATGCACTTTATATATTTATATTCCACACGCAATGCAAAGCTGCCATTGGACTCTGGAGCAGTGGAAACGCGTTCTCTGGAGTGATTAATCTGGCAGTCCGACGGACTAATCTGGGATTTGCGGATGCCAGGAGAACGCTACCTACCCCAATGTATAGTGCCAATTGTAAAGTTGGCCCCTTAGTTCCAGTGAAGGGAAATCTTAAACGCTACAGCATACAAAGACATTCTAGACGATTCTGTGCTTCCAACTTTGTGGCAACAGTTTGGGGAAGGCCCTTCCTGTTTCAGCATGACAATGCCCCTGTGCACAAAGTGAGTTCCATACAGAAATGGTTTGTTGAGATCGGTGTGGAAGAACTTGACCCTTGAACTTGAACCCTGACATCAACTCAATCGAACACCTTTGGGATGAATTGGAACACCGACTGTGAGCCAGGGCTAATCGCCCAACATCAGTGCCCTACTTCACTAATGCTCTTGTGGCTGAATGGAAGCAAGTCCCCGCAGCAATGTTCCGACATCTCGTGGAAAGCCTTCCCAGAAGAGTGGCGGCTGTTATGGCAGCAAAGGGGGGACCAACTCCATATTAATGTCCATGATTTTGGAATGAGATGTTCAGCGAGCAGATTTCCACATACGTTTGGTTACGTAGTGTAGCTCATTCTAATATTTCTACTACTGTACATGACATTTTAGTTACACTGTTTATACACACAACGCATATGTATTTATATACTGGATTCTTGACATGCTATTTGACTTTTTACTGCATTGGTAGGAGCTAGTAACACAAGTATTTCGCTGCACCAGCTTTAACATCTGCTAAACTGTGTACGTGACCAACTTAAACTGCTAGCTAAAGCCTAGGGATCAGATCTAGACCACGTTAGCACACTGAGCTAAAGACTAGGCATTAGATCTAGACCACGTTAGCACACTGAGCTAAAGCCAAGGCATCAGATCTAGACCACGTTAGCACACTGAGCTAAAGACTAGGCATTAGATCTAAACCACGTTAGCATACTGAGCTAAAGTCAAGGCATCAGATCTAGACGACGTTAGCACACTGAGCTAAAGACTAGGCATTAGATCTAGACCACGTTAGCACACTGAGCTAAAGCCAAGGCATCAGATCTAGACCACGTTAGCACACTGAGCTAAAGCCTAGGCATCAGATCTAGACCACATTAGCACACTGAGCTAAAGCCAAGGCATCAGATCTAGACCACGTTAGCACACTCAGTTAAAGCGAAGGCATCAGATCTAGACCACGTTAGCACACTGAGCTAAAGCCTAGGCATCAGATCTAGACCACGTTAGCATACTGAGCTAAAGTCAAGGCATCAGATCTAAACCACGTTAGCATACTGAGCTAAAGTCAAGGCATCAGATCTAAACCACGTTAGCATACTGAGCTAAAGACTAGGCATTAGATCTAGACCACGTTAGCACACTGAGCTAAAGCCAAGGCATCAGATCTAGACCACGTTAGCACACTGAGCTAAAGCCTAGGCATCAGATCTAGACCACATTAGCACACTGAGCTAAAGACTAGGCATTAGATCTAAACCACGTTAGCACACTGAGCTAAAGCCTAGGCATCAGATCTAGACCACATTAGCACACTGAGCTAAAGACTAGGCATTAGATCTAAACCACGTTAGCACACTGAGCTAAAGCCAAGGCATCAGATCTAGACCACGTTAGCACACTGAGCTAAAGCCTAAGCATCAGATCTAGACCACATTAGCACACTGAGCTAAAGCCAAGGCATCAGATCTAGACCACGTTAGCACACTCAGTTAAAGCGAAGGCATCAGATCTAGACCACGTTAGCACACTGAGCTAAAGCCTAGGCATCAGATCTAGACCACGTTAGCATACTGAGCTAAAGTCAAGGCATCAGATCTAAACCACGTTAGCACACTGAGCTAAAGCCTAGGCATCAGATCTAGACCACGTTAGCACACTGAGCTAAAGACTAGGCATTAGATCTAGACCACGTTAGCACACTGAGCTAAAGCCAAGGCATCAGATCTAGACCACGTTAGCACACTGAGCTAAAGCCTAGGCATTAGATCTAGACCACGTTAGCACACTGAGCTAAAGCCTAGGCATTAGATCTAGACCACATTAGCACACTGAGCTAAAGCCTAGGCATCAGATCTAGACCACATTAGCACACTGAGCTAAAGTCAAGGCATCAGATCTAAACCACATTAGCACACTGAGCTAAAGACTAGGCATCAGATCTAGACCACGTTAGCACACTGAGCTAAAGCCTAGGCATCAGATCTAGACCACATTAGCACACTGAGCTAAAGTCAAGGCATCAGATCTAAACCACATTAGCACAGTGAGCTTAAACCTAGGCATCAGATCTATCTATCTCCGGCAAGGTTACTCATCACATATATATATATTTTTTAAATGTATGTATATATGTATGTAATATAGGGGGAATGGAAATGATGCAGACAATACATTGATATAAGCCATAATCTATCTACAATATTATTATTTTTTTTTAATTTAGAAAAAAAGGGCCCTGTTCATAAGTAAAGCACTGTGTAGGGAATAGGGTGCCATTTTGGACTCAGAGTGGGACTCCAATAGGTTCCCACGGGACAAGAATTTTGTTTCACTCTCACTGTCTGTTACTCCAACGGTTTTGTTTTGGTTCTCAGACGGGGCTAAGATCTCCGTACTTGTCGGTGCCCGTCCAGGGAACTGCTCTGGGCCTCAAACGGATGATTACACCTGTCCTAGTGGAGCTACACTCCCTCTCTCCATAATCCCTATTCTGGATATATACACTGAGTGTACAAAACATTAGGAACACCAGCTCTTTCCATGACAGTTTTTACCTGGATTCACCTGGTTAGTCTATGATTCTTTATTGATTTAATTTGTTAAATCCATTTCAATCAGTGTAGATGAAGGGGAGGAAACAGGTTAAAGGATTTGTAAGCCTTGAGACAATTGAGACATGGATTGTGTATGTGTGCCATTCAGAGGGTGAATAGGCAAGACAAAATATTTAAGTGCTTTTGAACAGGGGATGATAGTAGGTGCCAGGTTCACCGGTTTGAGTGTGTCAAAAACTACAACGCTGCTGGATTTTTCATGCTCAACAGTTTCCTGTGTGGATCAAGAATGGTTCATCACCCAAAGGACATCCAGCCAACTTGATACAACTGCACTGTGGTAAACATGGGCCAACAAATTGAGGCAAAAGTGTGTGCAACTCAATATTAGGAAGGTGTTCTGTATATATATATACACACTGAACATTTTTGTTTTTTAAAACGCAACATGTAAAGTGTTGGTCCCATGTTTCATGAGCTGAAATAAAAGTTCCCAGAAATGTTTCGGACGCAAAAAAAGCTTATTTCTCTCAAATTTTGTGGCCAAATTTGTTGACATCACTGTTAGTGAGCATTTGTCCTTTGCCAAGATAATCCATCCACCTAACAGGTGTGGCATATCAAGAAGCTGATTAAACAGCATGATCATTACACAGGTGCACATTGTGCTGGGGACAATAAAAGACCACTCTAAAATGTGCAGTTTTGTCACACAACACAATGCCACAGGTGTCTCAAGTTTAGAGGGAGCATACAATTGGCATGCTGACTGCGGGAATGTCCACCAGAGCTGTTGCCAGAGAATTGAATGTTAATTTCTCTACCATAAGCCTCCTCCAAAATCGTTTTAGAGAATTTGTCAATACGTTCAACCGGCCTCACAACCGCAGACCATGTCTATGGCATCATGTGGGCGAGCGGTTTGCTGATGTCAACGTTGTGAACAGTGTGCCCCATTTTGGTGGTTGGGTTTTGATATGGGCAGGCATAAGCTATGAACAAACACAATTGCATTTTATCGATGGCAATTTGAATGCACAGAAATACAGTGATGAGATCCTGAGGCCCAATGTGAAGCCCATTTATTTTAAGGCATCTATGACCAACTCATGTGAAATCCATAGATTAGGGCTGAATAAATTAATTTCAATTGACTGATTTTCTCATATGAATTGTAACTCAGTAAAATCTTTGAAATGGTTGCATCTTACATTTATATTGTGGTTCAGTATATGTTTAATTGTCACATACACCAGATAGGTGCAGTGAAATATGTTGCTTTACAGGGTCAGCCACAGTAGTATGGCGCCCCTGGAGAAAATTAGGGTTAAGTGCCTTGCTCAATGGCACGTCAACAGATTTTTCACCTGAGCAGCTCGGGTATTCGAACCAGCAACCTTTCGGTTACTGACCCAATGCTCTAACCGCTAGGCTACCTGCGGCCCTAGATGGGAGAGACGTGCAGTCACGAAAATCCAGGGAGATGTACTGCCACTGAATCTGAATTAAGAACCTGTCAAATCTCTTTAAGTCTCAAGCTATAAACATAGTCTTGGTGAGAAAATGTTTGCGCTGAAAAAAGAATGATGTTTTAACTGAATTGAGCCCTAGGCATAGGAATAACAGTACCTATCTAACTTATGATGTACTGTTTTCCATATGAGACTATACAAATTATGTGATACAGCTCGAGTAGCATTGACATCCTGATGACATACTAGCGATAGAGTGAATATCAATCTGTGATGCTAGACTGACTCTAGCTATACTGGGCCTCTGAGGGTTTGTTACAGTTCTAGTGTGACACAAGGCCTCAGACCAATTCCATGAATTCAATTTACACTGTCTCACTGCCACCTGTCTGCGGAGAGGGGAAAGAAAGGGGGATGAAGGGGAGGAGAGAAAGAGGGGATGAGAGAAAGGAGAAGTACGTGACGACACCGTGCTACTCTCACAATGGGGAGAGAGAAAACGGACTGCCGCCCGGTCCTCTATGGTGGTGAGAGAGAGAGTAGGAGAGAAAACGAGAAACTGGTAGAGGAGGAAAAAGTGGTAGAGAGGAGTAGAGGAGCAGAGAGAGAGCGAGGGGGGGGTGCTTCCATATTTAGAAGCCTGACTCAGAAATATAGAGTAAGCATTATACAGCGTTAGACAAAGACGGGACCTTGGCAGCAGGAGGGTGAGAATGATTCACCCAGTGACTTAGCATTGAAATGGAAAGGAGGACAGGAGGGAAAAGGAGGGAGGGAGGAATAGTTTGGAGACAGAGAGAAAAGAGAGAGAGCAGGTCAAACCGGAATGTGTTGTGCGAGGCTCAGCATTTAGAATTGCAGTGAGAAAACAGACTTCACTAACCAACTTCTTCATCAAGACAAATAAATGGTCACGCAGGGGAAGGCTGAAGACACCCTCAGAGCTGTTTAATGTCAGTCTGGACTATTCAAACACACACAACAAACCAAATCTGGGCTCTGGAGTAGTTCCTGATAACCTGATTAACGTGGAGTCTGGTACTAGATGTAACTCACGCTGACACACACACGAACACACCCATTATCATTTTACACCCCTCAGGCATCGGTTGATCCCTCTACCAGCTCATTTCTCTCTGCTCCTAAAAAGAGCTCACTGACACTTCACACGGCAGTATCCTGGTCCTAATGCCTGGAAGGGGAAGGCTGATGTCATAGTCAGAACCTCAACAGGGATGGTGTTACTCAGAACACTGAGGTGATAAAGAGACATAGGCTCAGTCCCAAATGGCACCCTATTACCTATATATAGTGCACTACATTTGACCAGGGCCTAGGAGAGCTCTGGTCAAAAGTAGTGCACTATATATAGGGAATAGGGTGCCATTTGGGACGCAAAATGATAAAATAAGCAATTCTTTGTTGTTCAGCATGGCACCGTGGCATTTTTAACCTGATGCTTTTCAAACGTTTTCTAGAGTCGTCTGGAAGCCCTGAGTAATGACTGCGGGGGTGGGATACTGTAACACGTGAGTCAACGGAGAGAGAGAGAGAGGGAGAGAGATGAAAGAAAAATAACTCATTATTTTAGATTTAAGTCGACTGAAGTTTGTTCGTTTCCATACTTATCGTAGGCAAATATGATAGCCGTCATATAGAATGTGGAGAGACACTTGTTAGAGCCCAGTGAGTCTGACTCTGACTCATAAAAAAAATAAAGGTTGTTTGGGGGCACACACTATTCAAATACTTCCTGACTGTATCACTGAAATGAACAACCCTGAAGATGTCCTCATTATACTGCATGCAGACAGAGGAATTCCAGTCAGCTCTTATGTTGGCATGATATGCTGAGAGTATGTGAGATCCCCAGATAAGATACACTGACAGATTCACTCATTCAAACAGTCCAGCCACAGCCAATAGACACAAACTGTTTACCCAGCCCCATACCAACACTATCTATCAGGGTTGGGAGGATGGTAACCTCACAGATGAGTGGAGGCAGAGGGGGGGTGATGTTAATGATAAAGAGATGGGAGGATGAGGGAAAGGAATAAAGGGAAAAATGATCTAATGCTGCTTCAGCCGGAGGGGGACAGAGAGAGAGAGAGAGAGGGAGTGGTAGAAGATAAAGTGAAAGAGGAGATGTTCAGAGAGATTTGGAGAGAGACAGATTGGCAGAATGATAAATTACTGCATTAAAGGTATGTTGGATGGGGCAGAGGGAGAGACGGATAGAGAGGGGAGATCAAATGGGTCTCAGAAATGGTTTCCTTTTAGATTTAAAACAAACCGACACACAGAACCCAAAAAGACTTCCGGCTTTTAAGTGTCACCGCCCATTATGCAATTTAGAGTTTCTCTCTCTCTCTTTTCTTCATCTCTCTCTTCCTCTTTATTTGACAGGCATTCAAATGCTCAAGAGAAAAGTATGGGAAAGAATTTGGATTGAAATATCTAGCTAGCTGTCGAGACCAAGGGGAAATTGGTTTAGGACAAGAGATAAACAATTTAGCCAATGGTTTATTTTTGGATGTGTCTCCCGTAAGAGACTACTTTGTCTGAGCATGTGGATGGAACCTGCTCATCCTTGGTCATTTAATTATTCCTGAACGTGAGGTCGGACAGCCTGTTGGGAGCCAATTAGTCCAAAACAAACCCCAGTGATATGGACGACTAGATAACTGTTTCCATACAAGCCATACACTCCATAAAAGGATGCTATATTACTATGTTTTAATCGCAGATTACAGATTATAAAACTAAATCCTGTACACTGTTTATGCTTGCAAAATTTCAGCCCTTTATTATTTCAATAGCCAATGTTTAGTTCAACAGACCTCAATGATAGATGGAAGCATTGACTATTGAAATACAGTAGATTGCAATAAAGAGGTGAGGTTTTGCAAGCAGGCAGTGTGTGGTTCATTTGTTATTTTGATCCACGTTTTATGAACCGGTAAAATATATATATATTTTTTTTTTAACATGCGAGCACATCCCTTTGAAGATTGAAGTCATTTAACTTTACAGTCTCTCTCCTAACACTACATCTCATAAACACAATGACCTGAAAAAGAGGACAATGGTGTCATCAGCAGCGAGGTCAATGATTAACCCCTGTGTGACTGTATACTGGCGGAGACTAAACCTGAATGCTTCACAATCACCTAAACCCAGTTACATTATATATTAATTATTAATCTTTAACATACTGCTGTATGACTGGATACCGCTTATTTCCCATAATCCATTTTGTCACGTTTATTACATGCCTTTGTGTAATTACATGCATCTACAGTGTATTCAGAAAGTATTCACACCCCTTGACTTTTTCCACATTTTGTTATGTTACAAGGTGTGATTAAAATTGATTTGTTGTTAATGATCTACACAAAATACTCTGCAATGTCAAAAGTGAAGAAAAATAATAATAATTATAAAACACTAATAATATACCTTGATTATATAAGTATTCAACCCCCTGACTCAATACACGTTAGAATCACCTTAGTCAGCGATTACAGCTGTTAGTCTTTATGGGTAAGTCTCTAAGAGCCTTGCCCACCTGGATTGTACAATATTTTCTCATTATTATTTTAAAATGCTTCCAACAGATATCTCTTACTGATGGACTGAACAGACAACTTGCATAGAGCACTTACAAAGAAAATCATTCTGACTCTGTAAATTCGTCTTTCCTGTACAAAACTCATTCACAAGAATCCAATTTGTATGCAGCGGTATACTCACATTGTTGAAGTTTGATCTAAATACTGTAGGCTATAATATGTCAATCTCTTCTCTACAGCTGATAGAACCAGACTATGAAATGACAACCATCCTCTTTGGACGACATGGAGGAATTAGCATCCAAATGCCCATTAGACAGGGATAGAACAGATCCCTTAGGGTCTATCTATCAACACAGTGCTCCTCCTCTCTGTCCTTACTCTTCACTGGTACTACTAGCACAGCAGAGGGGAGTAGGGGAGAGTGAGCGAGTAGGGGACAGAGAGGAGGCATAGAGAGAGAGAGAGAAATAGGGGAGAGAGAAAGAGAAAAAGAGAGAGAGTGAGAGAGAAAGCCATCATCTACAAAGATGAACCTGGCGAAGAGTCCCCAAAGCAAGCTGGTCCTGTGGCTCTGTTCACAAACACAGTCTATTAATGTTCTGTATTATGTCATGTTTCATGTTTTGTGTGGAACCCAGGAAGAGTAGCTGCTGCTTTTGCAACAGCTAATGGGGATCCTAATAAAATATTTAAAAAATACCAAATACCCCACAGAGCCCCAGGACAGCAACACAATAAGATACAACTAAATCATGAGAAAACAAAAAGTGAATTACTTGAAACATTGGAAAGAATGAACTAAAAAGCTGAGCAAACTAGAAAGCTATTTGGCCCAAAACAGCGTACACAGCGGCAGAATACCAACATTTAGGAAAGTCTTTGACTATGTACAGACTAAGTGAGCATAGCCTTGCTATTGAGAAAGGTTGCCATATTTCCCTCAGATTACACAGACCCACAAAGAATTTGAAGAAAAAAAAATCAAACTTTCATTAACTCCCATATCTATTAGGTGAAATACCAGTGTGCCATCACAGCAGCAAGATGTGTGACCTGTTGCCGCAAGAAAGGGGCAGCCAGTGAAGAACAAACACCATTTCATATACAACCCATATTTATGCTTATTTTACTTATCATTACAAGACAGTATATCGACATATGACATTTTAAATGATTTTATTATTTTGGAACTTGTGTGAGTAATATTTACTGTTTATCCATTTCACTTGCTTTGGGAAACATGTTTACATTGCCATGTCAATAAAGCCCCTTGAATTGAACTGAGAGAGAGAAAGAGAGGATAGGAAAGGGGTTTTATTGTCTTTTTATCTATTAACAAAACCACAGGCACCCCCCCCCCAGACCCCAGCCCAACAACAAACAATGGTTTGTTCCAGTGACTGATTGCTTCCCAGAGGAGAACTCCCCATTCGCTACACTGGTGTATCCCACGGGGACGAAATCCAAGCGGCTCTGCCTTGTTTGGGGTCACCTGCTTGTTGCGCGAGGTCGCAAGGTCAATAACCGTGCCATGTTCCATCTCGGTGTGACAATGGCCACCTGGACGCTATGAGGTCATCATGGTAGACATTCAACGTTTTATTGACCCCATTCTTCTCACATCAAGGAGCCTTGATTTTGTTGAGCCTTTGCCTTTTACAGTTTTAGTACACAGCATCCGTAGAATGTATTGTGTTTAACACCGACTGGGTTTGAGGAGCACCATATCAATAGAATCGGCCCATTACCTCTATAGTTTACAGACTGGGTCATTTAAAGCGAACAATGTCACTGGAAGGTTATTTAGTATGGAATGCGTTAGGGGGGTCAATTGTGGGAAGTAAATCAGATAAGCACCTAAGAGATAGATCTCATGGAAAATGTAGCCTGCATAAGGATATGCACGAAAGAACAAAATGTCCACATAGACCTTGGCCTAAAGCAGACCAGCTAATTCATATAGGTGGCCTACTAAGAACAAAAAACGATTGAACAACTGATAGTGCGTTTTTTAGGTAATACACTGTTTATACACTGGTATTACAGTGGTCATCTATCAAATAATAGAATGACGTGAAGAGCAGTTAAGACTATGTGGTCTAATAAGAAGCCGATGTTATGGGTTATCAGTTATGTTGTCCCTTAGAGAGATACAATGTACTGTAACTACGCTATCTATACATTAGGCTACTTTTTATACTGCAGGGATACAATGTAGCCTAATTACAATAGCCTTAACAAGCTACTTTGTATATCACCAATGAAGACGTGAATGATGCAATGTAATAACTAAGTAGTTAGTTCGTTGACTAGTGGAAGATAGACTTTATCAAATCACCAGGCCAGGCAAACAAGCAATGTGGTTGCAACGTTACACCTCACTATGCGCTTCCAGAGTGCCATGGCCGGAGTCCAAACCAGCCTTCCCCGCCTTACCCCGAGACTGTTTGACGCCAATCGACACAGCGAGGCCCACAAACACCCATTCACAGACAAACGGACATAAATACCTCATGTAACCGTCTAAGATAGCCTACCCACAGCAGCTCCTTAACTGGCATGAGTAAAGCGATTTAGCATTTTGCGTTTATTGACAGTGCGTACTGATATGTAAGCTCTTTATCAATGCATAAACGTTATGTCGTTTTCACCACTTACCTAAAAGTCACGACGAAATGAGACACCAATCGCAACTTCTAAATGTTTTGAATATCCCGTGCGCAATGTTTCGGACTGTGACTGTCCACCAAAATATTCCGCCACGGGAATAATCGAACGCTGCCTGCAGTTGTAGCGCGGCGCGTTCGACCTTTCTTTAAACTCTGAAAACAACAAAGCACTCCAAAATAGGCGACACGTTACGTCCAAAAACTTAGATGAAAATGTCAAGTTGTCTAGCTCACATTTGTCAAGATTAAAGTGAGAACGGGACGAGAAAACCGTTCATATCTCCGTTCCGTTTGTTCGTCGCTCTCTATTCGTCTACTTCACCGCGGAAACCTCGCTTCAGCTGCGCACACAGAGCCCTGCTCCAACCTCAGCTCACCCAGAGGCCAGCACCAGGTGCTCATTTACATAACTGCACTGGCTGTGTCCAATCACAACAGCTAGCCAGGTGCTTGTTGAATATTCTACCATCAAACAGCCAATCAGTAGTTGCCCTGGGTGGGACCCATGGCCCGACAACAGCACTGTAAATATGAGTAAGCCCCTGGGTATAAAGTGATTTTTATTTGTTAAAGGAATTGAGAGATTGGGGGAATATGAAATATAATACAGAGGAAAAAAACTGAGGTATTTTACCTTTTTAATCCCTTGCATGAAGCCTAACAAAATCGACCTTTCTGTCTGGGTAACTGTATCCTGGTTTTCAGCATCAACATCCTTACTTTATGTGAGATATCAAAAACAACACTTAGGTTGTCTCCCAAATGACACCAAATTCCCAATACAGTGTACTACTTTTGACTATGGGTCCTGGTCAAAGTAGTGCACTGTAGGGGAAAGGGTGCCATTTGGGATGCACACTTTCATCTGTTATCACTTCTTCAATCCACTCATCATAGCTGTTGCCAGTAGCCTACATATATCTAGGGTTCTTTCTTTGGATTTACCCCAAAAGTAAACATTATTACAGAGTTTGCCACTTTAACTGTATACTATTACACCCCTGGGCCATAATTAGTGTGATTGAAGGTTTTACACTAAAGCACAGTACTTTGGATCATAAGAGTTGTGAAAATAGGGCTTGGAGAGGAGACCAAAGCTCACACAGAAAATACTCAACCTAAGATGTGAGATAAAAGTGTTGTTCAGTATAAATGTGAAAGAGTAGAGTTTGTAAGGTGAATGAAACAAGCAAACAGTAACAGTAACACACTACACAAACTCTAATGAAAACAATTTGCTATTTTAAAATCAAGCCAATGAGAGTCAGACAGTGTAATAGCCTAGGAGTTGAGTATGCTGAAGGAAAATGAGTAGAAGGCAAGAAGAGCGAGAGAGAGAGGAAGAGTATTAGGTAGCTATGTGTCAGTACTTGCCCGTCTCTCGCAGTGTGGTGCCACGAGGAGAAAAAGCTAACTTTATCTGGCACTCTATCAGCAGCGTGGGACAATAAAGGTCATTAGCAAACACTGCCTGATGCAGACCCACTTTGGATGAACAGGGGCACTGAACCACTGATAGACTGTTTGTGTGTACAGTATATTGGTCAGCATGTTACCTGATCTCAGTACGTCAACATGAAGGCATGGTGTGGTTTATGTCAGAGGACAAAGAGACATAAATGCTATATTCCAAACACCCATAAACCCAGATAATGTATGGACACAAATAGTTTTACATGCATGCCCTCTTTTCTTGCCTGCCTGCCTGCCTGCCTGCCTGCCTGCCTGCCTGCCTGCCTGCCTGCCTGCCTGCCTGTGCCTGCCTGCCTGCCTGCCTGCCTGTGCCTGCCTGCCTGCCTGCCTGCCTGCCTGTCTGTCTGTCTGTCTGTCTGTCTGTATAGCAGAGCTGCCATATCCTTTGGCCTTTATGCTAATCCCAAGCCTGAGTCCAAAAACCTACTCTTTTGTTTGACTGGAAAATCTGGACCCAAATCCAAATCTCTCTTTAAACCTCTTAATGGTTATATTTCAACCGTCTCCTCCTCAAAGTCCAATTGTTTCATATAAACCACTTCTAACTGCTGAACCTCTTGCAGTCTCTATGGGGGTGCCACAGGGTTCAATTCTCGGGCCGACTATTTTCTCTGTATACATCAATGATGTCGCTCTTGCTGATTATCTGATCCACCTCTACGCAGACGACACCATTCTGTATACTTTTGGCCTTTCTTTGTCTGGTTAGACTGTAAACTCTCCTTCCAGACTCACATTAAGCATCTTCAATCCAAAATTAAATCTAGAATCGGCTTCCTATTTCACAACAAAGCATCTTTCACTCATGCTGCCAAACATACCCTCGTAAAACTGACTATCCTACCGATCCTTGACTTCAGCGATGTCATTTATAAAATAGCCCCCAACACTCTACTCAGCAAATTGGATGCAGTCTATCACAGTGCCATCCGTTTTGTCACCAAAGCCCCATATACTACCCACCACTGCGACCTGTATGCTCTCGTTGGTTCCTTTGCACCCTAGTATCTCTACTTGCACATTCATCTTCTGCACATCTATCACTCAAGTGTTTAATTGATCAATTGTAATTACTTCACCACTACGGCCTATTTATTGCCTTACCCCCCTAATCATACCTCATTTGCACACACTGTATATAGATTTCTTCCTATTGTGTTATTGACTGTACATTTGTTTATTCCATGTGTAACTGTGTTGTTGTTTGTGTCACACTGCTTTGCTTTATCTTGGCCAGGTCGCAGTTGTAAATTACAACTTGTTCTCAACTGGCCTACCTTGTTAAATAAAGGTTAAATAAAAAATAAATTAAAAAACGAATAGGGTTTTCCACCATGTTCTTTGTATCTATTTAGACACTTCACTAACTTGATTTATGCATGTTGTCTGGTTGCTAGGGTTGTTTCATAGACTTACTTACAGCTTTTGCTGCAACTGTATGTGGCCTCAAAAGTGCTTTTGATGTTATTTTTCCCCTGAGACGAATGGTGAATGTGTAGGTCAATGTAACAGTTACACTACAGTAATCTCTGAGGTAATGTCTCCCATTTCTATCAGAAGCTCTTTTTCATTCTTACTGAGAAATACTTCAGCTGCTATCCTTTGTGTAGGCCATTGCCTCTCTCTCGCTTTCACACTCTTTTCTGGGCTCTTCCCCTGACTAGCAAGGCTTTGTTGGTTGCCCCGGCAACCGCAAATACCCCTCCAAATGTTATGACCTTTTTTACCATTATTCTTCTGGCCTTCTTTCCCTCTGTCTCCCTTTACTTCCTCCCTCCTTTCTGACATTATTTCTCTCCATTTTACAACATTTTTTTTTTTTCCATTTGCTGTTTTTTAAAACCTACACATGCTGCCCCTTACCAGCCATTTTGGTGTGGTGTCACTCTCCACCCCTCTTCTTCTCTCCTCACTTTCTCCCTCCTCTCTCGCTACTCTGAGTGAAACCTAGTGAAGCATAAAAAGCAGGTCTGATCCTGTGAGGAATTCACCAAGAGAGAGAGAGAGAGAGAGAGAGAGAGAGAGAGAGAGAGAGAGAGAGAGAGAGAAAGAACAAGAGAAAGAAAGAAAGAAAGAAAGAAAGAAAGAAAGAAAGAAAGAGAGAGAGAGAGAGAGAAGAAAAGTTCAAGTTGTAGAATGAATGAGGAGTCAGGTAGAAGGAGAGAGGAAAAAAGGTAAGAAGGTTGAGTAGAGAAAGAAGTGCAGACAAAGAAATAGAGAGAGAGGAGGATGCCCAGAAAACATAAAGTCAGTCATTATCAAGAGAGAGCATAGAAAACAGGTTTTAAAGGGGAGATTTTCTCTACTCTTCATTAACTCTTTGTTAGTTGAAAGATAGCCTTGAGATTTTAGAGAAGAAGTTGATAATGAGAAATGAATCTGTCTCTGTAATTTAACCTTTCATCCCAAGTTTCTTTAAGTATTCAGTCTAGTTCTTCTGTGTTGACAGTGATGTATCTCCTGTTATTCGACACGTTCCAAATTTATGCTATGAATTTATCGCCTCTTTGACTTCAGCTGAAACATGTAAATAAAAAATGAAAGTGGCTCTCTCAAAGGAATTCAAGAGGCAAGACACACACACACATCCTCCGAACCAGCCCCTGTTCTGATATGACAGCTGTGGAGGGGTGCAGGATTCTGACAACACAGGTAAGTTCCAGAATGCCGAGCATTCTACCTTCTAAAACATTCTACCTTCGACAAACATTCTAATCTATGTGTCTCTCTTTCTCAATGCGCCAGGGTAGCCTAGTGGTTAGAGCGTTGGACTAATAACTGAAAGATTGCAAGTTCAAACCCCCGAGCTGACAAGGTACAAATTTGTCATTCTACCCCTGAACAGGCAGTTAACCCACTATTCCTAGGCCGTCATTGAAAATAAGAATTTGTTCTTAACTGACTTGCCTAGGTAAATAATAAATAAAACATTTTTAAATGCCTCTCAGAATCACTAGAATTTCTCAAAATCTCAATGACTGTTGAAAACACAGACTGTACAGTGACACTCTCTCCCTCTCTTTCATGGGCTTTCCACTCTGTTCTTCAATGTCACCTCTGAAATGGACTGAGAACACAGCACGTATTTCAATATGCAGCGTGTTTATTGACTATGTGTGTGTGTGTGGGTATGCATGCACATGTGCTTGTTTAGTGTGAGTTGTCTGTGTTTGTCACTATCAATATCCTAGGCCTCGGGGTGGGTTGTTTATAATTGGTCCCTGGAGTGTCGTAAGAGTCGTAAAGCTTCAGGGGTCATTGGGTCAATGTCTGCCCCAGGGGAAGGTTCTTGGGTGGGGGTCAGGGTGTGCGGCACAGCCCCTGAGGAGTTCTCCTCTGGATGCTCAGTGTAAAAAATCTGCGGTGGTCAGCTCCTCTCACTCTCCTCACAGTTCTTTCTGTGACCTGGCACATTCCCATACCCAACTCAGTTTTACACCCAGTCAATCATTCAGTCAGTGTGTGTGTCAGTGTCTCAGTGTGTGTTGGGGGGAGCTTTTGTTTTACAAGCAAACAAATGAGAGCCAAGAGAGCCAGAAAACTATGTGGCTTTAGAGGATAGAGTTAAATGGACATTTTGAATCCTAGTGGATATAGAGGTGATTGATAGCTCATGTACTGTAATAAAATAGCATTTTAGCAGCATACTGTCTAACAGCAAGCAAATCAATGTTTCTGTCTCCGAAGAGGTGCGGCAGCCATTATGTGAAATGCTCTACTCAATAACGGATGCATGGATTGATCAGTGTGTATTTAACAACTGTCTCAGTTATTTCATCTGTGTTTGTCGTCGTTGAAAGGGATCCCACTCGAAGGTTTGTGCTGTGGAGGCCAGAGGGTTGTGTGGTGGGTTGCTACACTGTTGTGTGCTAGAAGGTGGACGTGATGTTGGTTGGTGGGATCATAGTGGTGGTGGGGTCAGAGGAGAAGGGGTGGGGGGGTTGGGGGTAGGCTTTGAGGCGGGTGTTCCAGATGACCCCTCACACAGTCAGGAGGTCTCTGGCGACCCTCTCAGCTGTACCCTGCCATGGCCTGCACTTGTGTCCTCTCTTCCTCCTGGAGGGCTGGGTGGGGAGTGGTGTTTGGGGGGAAGACTTCTTTTGGGTGTCGGGTTCCTTTACTCCTCTCAGAAATCCCCCGCAATCCTTCATCTACCAAACACACACTGACTAGTAGCACTCACACACACACCAACGCACACACCCCGACTAGTAGTACACACAAACAACACATACACACCCTGCAGCAGAGGGGGACTGCTGCAGTCGCTATGGCATTTGGGCGGCTCTCCCACAATTATCGCCCCCTGTTCAAACTGTCACTCAAACCCCTTTAGGGTTACGCTTAGTTTCCCCCCTCTAATCTCTCTCTCTCTCTCCCTCCCTCCCTCCCTCCCTCCCTCCCTACTCCTGTCTTGCTCAGCCTGTGAATGAAAATGTTCCCCCTTTCTTCTCCTCTCTCTAAAGTGTCTAACTATAGTGCTTAGGGACTTCCTCTTATAGCCCCCATTGGATGTGCCCTAATTCACTTTGTCTAGTCACGGAACCATTGTCTTGTCCAATTACACCTTCTTTCATTCACTCTGTCAGTCGGGGCATACCATCCTACTATCACTCCTCTCTCCAACACTAACAGTAGCTCAGGGAAATCTCTCAACTACATACAGTCCCTTTGGAAAGTATTCAGACCCCTTGACTTTTTCCACATTTTGTTACAGCCTTATTCTAAAATGTATAAAAAATAAATAAAAAATCCACAGCAATCTACACACAATACCTCATAATGGCAAAGCAAAAACAGTTTCTTAGAAATCTTTGCAAATGTATAAAAAAAAAAAACTGAAATACCTTATTTATGTAAGTATTCAGACCCTTCGCTATGAGTCTCGAAATTAAGCTCAGGTGCATCCTGTTTCCATTGATCATCCTTGAGATGTTTCTACAACTTGACTGGAGTTCGCCTGTGGTGAATTCAATTGATTGGACATGATTTGGAAAGGTTCACACCTGTCTATATAAGGTCCTTCAGTTGACAATGCATGTCAGAGCAAAAACCAAGCCATGAGGTCGAAGGAATTGTCCGTAGACCTTCAAGACAGGATTGTGTTGAGGCACAGATCTGGGGAAGGGTACCTCTACAGCATTGAAGGAACCCAAGAACAACCATCATTCTTAAATGGAAGAAGTTTGGAACCACCAAGACTTCTACTTCCAACAGGACAACGACCCTAAGCTAAGACAACGCAGGATTGGCTTCGGGACAAGTCTCTGAATGTCCTTGAGTGGCCCAGCCAGAGCCCTGAATTGAACCCGATCGAACATCTCTGGAGAGACCTGAAAACAGCTGTGCAGCGACGCTCCCCATCCAACCTGACAGAGCTTGAGAGGATCTGCAGAGAAGAATGGGAGAAACTCCCCAAATACAGGTGTGCCAAACTTGTAGCGTCATACCCAAGAAAACTACAGGCTGCCAAAAGTGCATCAACAAAGTGCTGAATAAAGGGTCTGAATACTTATGTAAATGTGATATTTCAAATTAGCAACATTTAAAAAAAAAACTGTTTTTGCTTTGTCATTATGGAGTAGTGTTTGTAGTTTGAGGGGGAAAAAACAATTTAATCAATTTAGAATAAGGCTGTAACGTAACAAAATGTGGAAAAAGTCAAGGGGTCTGAATACTTTATGAACGCACTGTAGCCTCTCAAACACAGACACCTACAGTCTTGTCTCTCTGTGTGCAAACATTGAAGCAGAAGCACATATTTATGAATTAATAAAAAAATCTAACTTTGATTATTTGAATCAGCTGTGTAGTGCTAGGGCAAAAACCTAAACATGCGCACTCTTGCCTGCGGGTTCTACTATCACCATGGTTACTGGAGTCGTCCAATCCCTTATCGTCTGTCTCTGCTCCTCTCGTTTCTAAACTATCACTCTCCTTTTTAAAGTTACACCCTGACTGTTGCTGGCTAGCTCTATAGTCTCTCCCGGTGAGAGGGAATGTTATGGCAGAGGGATTGGAGGGGTGGAGGTGGAGGGTAGACAGAGTGGGTGGGGGAGGTCCAAAGGGGTGCGAAGGAGTGCCATTGCAATGCAGTGAGAGGCAGCACTAAAAATAGCTATTGACACATGGGCTCCAACTCACAAACAGGGGCACAGACAAACACACACGCCGGCTGCGGTCGATGACTGAAGGGGACCCATTGAAGCATGGACACACACTCAGAGACACATACAGCATACAGAACCTCAGACTGAAAACAAGAGGAATTACACACACAAATAACAGGAGGCTTCATGCAGCAAGACAAACATGACTATGTATGATTAGTTCAGCATCATCTACTGTACATCTCAGCCCCTTTAATGACAATGAGTTTGTATTCCTAGAGTGATGCTCCTCACCCAAACTAAAAGCAGTGCCAACAGTTTTCACACGCAAGCGCAGGTTAAGGCAAACAGCTCAGCTGACATATTGTGAAATAAATATGTAGGGAAAGTGTTATTTCTGTGTAACGTCATAAAACATGACAGTTGGGACATGTATGGACTAGTTTACCTAATGTCGTCATGATGATACTAGATCAGTCCGCCAACTGTTGATAGTCTGATGTACAGTAAAGTAGTCCCAGCAGACTAGTAAATAGTTGCTACTTATCAGGAATCAAGGTCGAATTGACAATGGTTTAATATTCCAACAGGGGCAGGCAATAGACAGGTTAAGGCAGGCAGAGGTCAGTAAACCAGAGGTGGGGCAAAGGTACAGATCCGCGGGCAGGCTCAGGGTGAGGCAGAGTGGTCAGGCAGGCGGACTCAGAGTCAGGACAGGCAAGGGTCAAAACCAAGAGGGCGGAAAAACGAGAGACTGGGAAAAGCAGGAGCTGAGAACAAAAACACTGGTTGACTTGACAAACAAGACGACCTGGCAATGGACAAACAGAGAACACAGGTATAAATTCAAAGGGTATAATGGCGAAGACCTCCACCAAACTGCTTCCCCTTACTTTGTGTTTTCAGATGAGTAAAAGTGAAGAAGAGAAGATGAGTAGAGGACACCCATCTATAAGATTCAGCATTACATTATAGCACAGTCTAGTCTAAAGTGGTGTTCTTTCCTCATCTCCTCCCCTTCATCTCTTGTCCTCTTAGTTATTTTCTGAGAGTGCTCTGTCCCTTAGCAAACAATATCCAGAGACCATAATAAATGTTTTGCACAAGCCTTTTGGGTATGATCGATTGCTATTTTTACTCGCAGATCAAGCTTTTGCAGAATGTTTCAGGGGACAAACAAACACAAGACAGGAATAACATCAACCAGAACACCAGTGACGATGGGCCCAACCCAGTAGACCCAGTGGTAAGGTGGCTTCCTAGTCTTCTCTCATCTCCCCGGGTGCTCTGTTTGGGCCTAGTGTGTTTCCCTAGTTAAAACAAGCCTGAGACAGGGAGATCAGGACACCCAATCTGCCGGCTGAGGCTGCCCTGACCCCCACAATGACGCACCACACGGAAGCAGGCTGGAGACAACCGCCTGGTATTGAATCATATAAGGGAGGTGTGTGTGTGTGTGTGTGTATGTGTGTGTGTGTGTCTGTGAGTAAATACAGCATTACAGTCTGAGAAAATACAGTATGTGTATGTCTGTGAGAAAGTAGAGGGTGAGTGTGCACCTCTGTGTGTGTACAACTGTATGTGTGTATGTGTGAGAGAGAGAGCGAGATACTCAATAGTCCATGACACACCCATGTAAAGGTAAAAACCAGTCATGTGTGTGATATCATGTAGCACATACTGCACGTACATACTATTAACACCACCAATGAGAACCCTATGCACAATAGGCCAGCAGAACCTGACCAGTAACAACTCCAGACAGCAATGGTGCTGCAAGGCTTGAAAGCCCTCTAGTGACCATACAGGTGTACATGCCAGCTGGGTATTTTGGTCCCACAGTTGGCATTGTGGAAATCTTGTTCACAAGATGCTTCCTCCCAATGCTAGCCTGGGGAACAAGTAAGTGCTGTAGTAATGAGGTTAACTTTGGGTGTTGAGTTTGGGCTTATGGGGTCCTCTCTATTCTGTTTCCCCAATAAGTAGCCATAATAAGGGCCCATTATAACACCTGTACTCTCAGCTTCCCACGTGTGTGTGTGTCCACTCAGGGGACAGTGTCTACCAGGCTTAACGGTGTTTCTGTTGTTTGTTAATTTTCCCACCTCTCATTCGAAACCTATTCATTACCATCTGGTCTCACACACATTAGGCATTAGCTAGTTGAGGGGGCACATGGAGAGGGAGTTTGTGCCAGGGTAGGAAGTGTGCATGTGTGTGTCTATGTCTGTAATTGTTTGTGTTTGTCAGGATAGGAAGGGGGTTAAGGCACTGATTACATCATGAGAAAAGAGTTCCACAGTGAGCCTCCCTGAAAAGCTGAACTCTTAACTCAAACCACATGGGCATTACTGGCGCGACCAACACATACTGTTGGCAGTAAATTCTTTTGACACACCAGAATTTAATTAACAGTTTTTATATTTATGGTGTCATGCACTAGTAAATCTCAAGGCTGCTTTCTATGTGATGGTATAATTGCTACCATAAAGGTTGATCCCTGGAAATCAGGCGGTGAATAGTTTGGGGTGTTGATCAGATGGACAGAAACCATTCCAGATCATCTGTGGTATAAACCCACTGGATGGATGGAAATGAACAGTGATGAAATAGATAACCAATGCACTCAGATACACACACTGTATAGTGCACTACTATATAGGGAATAGGGTGCCATTTGGGATGCAGTCAATGCCAAGAGAGACGGTATGGATGTCTATGATGACTTTCTGCTTCAACATGATAGCCTACATAGGGTTCCCCAGCGGCAGTCAAACTTGGCCCGGGGGTGGCTTATTTGGCCCCCCAAGTTTTCTGAGTATTATTATTTTTATCATTGAACATAAAGGATTGTAAAAACACCAGGAAATCAGCTCAAAGTGCTAAAAAAATGTTGGGAGTCTGTTCCCCAGTATCCCCACGCATAATAGAGAGATACACGTGTGATCATGTACAAATAAATGTAAGCAAGGTTTGAAATGATGTTTTAGTCAAATATACACTACCGTTCAAAAGTTTGGGTTCACTTAGAAATGTCCTTGTTTTTGAAAGAAAAGCTATTTTTTTGTCCATTAAAATAACATCAAATTGATCGGAAATACAGTGTAGACAATGTTGTAAATGGCTATTGTAGCTGGAAACAACAGATTTTTTTAATGGAATATCTACATAGGCGTACAGAGGCCCATTAACAGCAACCATCACTCCTGTGTTCCAATGGCACGTTGTGTTAGCTAATCCAAGTTTATCATTTTAAAAGGCTAATTGATCATTAGAAAACCCTTTTGCAATTAACGAAGCAAGAGAACTAACCTTCTTTAGACCAGTTGAGTATCTGAAGCATCAGCATTTGTGGGTTCGATTAAAGGCTCAAAATGGCCAGAAACAAAGAACTTTCTTCTGAAACTCGTCAGTCTATTCTTGTTCTTAGAAATGAAGGCTAATCCATGAGAGAAATTGCCAAGAAACTGAAGATCTCATACAACGCCGTGTACTATTCCCTTCACAGAACAGCGCAAACTGGCTCTAACCAGAATAGAAAGAGGAGTGGGTGGCCCGGGTGCACAACTGAGCAAGAGGACAAGTACATTAGTGTGCCTAGTTTGAGAAACAGACGGCTCACAAGTCCTCAACTGGCAGCTTCATTAAATAGTACCTGCAAAACACCAGTCTCAACGTCAACAGTGAAGAGGCGACTCCGGGATGCTGGCCTTCTAGGCAGAGTTCCTCTGTCCAGTGTCTGTGTTATTTTGCCCAACTGTATCTTCTTTTTATTGGCCAGTCTAAGATATGGCTTTTTCTTTGCAACTCTGCCTAGAAGGCCAGCATCCCGGAGTCGCCACTTCACAGTTGACGTTGATGGTGTAATATCATGGTACACTAAATGGCCAAAGGTATGTGGACACCTGCTTGTCAAACATCTTATACCAATATCATGGGCATTAATATAGAGTTGGTCTCCCCTTTGTTGCTATAAAAGCCTCCACTCTTCTGTGTGAAGGCTTTCTACTAGATGTGGGAACCCTGCTGCGGGACTTGCTTCCATTCAGCCACAAGATCATTAGTGAGGTTGGGCACTGATGTTGGGCGATTAGGCCTGGCTCGCAGTCGGCATTCCAATTAATCCCAAAGGTGTTCAATGGAGTTGAGGTCAGGGCTCTGTGCAGGCCAGTTAAGTTCTTCCACACCGATCTCGACAATCCATTTCTGTATGGACCTCGCTTTGTGCACAGGGGCATTGTTATGCTGAAACGGGAAAGGGCCACAAAGTTAGAAGCACAGAATCGTCTAGAATGTTATTGTATACTGTAGCATTGATTTCCCATTCAAATCAGCCCCAGACCATTATTCCTCCTCCATCAAACTTTACAGTTGGTACTATGCATTGGGGCAGGTAGCGTTCTCCTGGCATCTGCCAAACATAGATTCGTCCGTCGAACTTCCAGATGGTGAAGAGTGATTCATCACTCCAGAGATCGCGTTTCCACTGCTCCAGAGTCCAATGTGAGCAAGCTTTACAATACTCCAGCCGACGCTTGGCATTACGCATGGTAATCTTAGGCTTGTGTGTGGCTGCTCGGCCATGGAAACCCATTTCATGAAGCTCCTGACGAACAGTTGTTGTGCTAATGTTGCTTCCAGAGGCAGTTTGGAACTCGGTAGTGAGTGTTGTCCCATTCTGTGAGCTTGTGGCCTACCACTTCGCCGGTTGAGCCGTTGTTGCTTCTAGAGGTTTCCACTTCATAATAACAGCACTTACAGTTGACCGGGGCAGTTCTAGCAGGGCAGAAATTGTACGAACTCACTCGTTGAAAAGGTGGTATCCTTGTGTACTTATTTTGTATGCCAGTATCTTAAATGGGCAATCTGAGATTCAAACAACACAGCATCCCACCACTTTTTTGATTGACAGCTGAGGGATGGGTTACAGTTGAAATAAACTCATTAGGCATTTATACATTATATTTATCAAGAATCAATGACAATAAAAAATGTATTTAAAAGTCCAAAAATGTATATACCAATCCCAAATTGCCGCTTATAGAATTGCTGAAGTACATGTGTGAAGAAAGAGCCTGTCATAAAAAGACAGACCGACCTTGTTCCATGGATTATCTTTATTGCAGAGAGCAGTCCAGTTCATTGTCATTTGAGCATACTAAGGAATGAAATAAAGAATGCAGCAAATACACAATCCAAACACTCACGTACAAGTCTGTTTAAATCATTCAAACAAAGAGCATTAACACATCTATCTCCATATCGGAAGCCAGAGTGGTGTGTATTAGGGACAGGAGTTTTTCCTGGTCACGTGGGTAGGAAAACCTCTGCTGGATCTCTAGTTGTTGCTTAGACACACTACAGCCCGGATTTTTTCCTGATCAGTCACACAGACAGGAAAAACCTATGGCCCTAGTGTGTATATTTCTAAGTGTGCCATTGGTATAGACCAGAACAGTGCATGTTGTTACATGGTAACGCAGCACTGTGCTGTTGTGTTCCCTCAGTGACATGTAATACAGTAGAACAGGAACAATGAGGAACAGTAGGCAACAGCACACTAGAATCCAGCCCTGACAGATTGTAACAGTAGAACAGAGCCATAGAGATGGAAGTTTAACCAACATTAATGTCGTTCCATTCTTCCAGGATTTAGACTCTCGTTCTAAATTCTAGCTACTCAGCTGGTTTGCGTAGCTGGTATAATTTAGGATCAATAACAGGACCGTTATTGTATTGGTCAATATTGGCTGCTATGGAACCATGTGATACCATCAGAGTGCTTTTTGGTTGAAACCACAGTGGCCAAACTCTTTCTTTATCAAGTCAGTCAGTCAGCTTTGCATCATACAGTGCTGCATGTGAGTGGCTGCACCAGGATTGACAAACACTGCCCCTAGTGGACCCTAAAATAGAACACTGAATTGGGTAGAATCATATAAATGGGTTTGACAATGATTATTACCACTGAAAGCAGCATGGAATGCCGAATTCCACACATCCCGACTCTACCGAAGTACTATAACACTGTTGTACACAGTGAAATCAACCAGGATTAGACAGTGATGTCATAAATCTGCACTGTCAGCCAAATGGAAGTCTCATGTGGATGACATCATCAATGTCTAATCCCCATTTAGACTGTGTGACCTTCAACATGAGATTGAATCCAGAACCGTGTCAGTTCAAGCCATTACATTTCTATGGTCTAATGACCTTTGGCATCTCAGCGGTGAGGCCACTTATCAATTAACAGATTGAAAACCAATCAATGATTAATACACCACAATGGCCCTACTAGCTTTAAGGGAAATAAAAGTAAAATCCTACATGCAGGAAAATTATAAAAACAAAAAAATGTAATCCTACAATGGTTTAGACAGGTAGCCCAATTCTGAACTTTCCTTCACTAATTGGCCTTTTGACCAATCAGCTGTGATAAAGATTGGATGTGATTAGTCAAAAGAACAATTTGTGGAAAAAAAGATCAGAATTGGGCTACCTGTCTAAACGCAGTCTAAGTACAGCTGCATGGGTAGAGCAGAGGCACAGCATGGAGAAATGAAAATGTTTTATACAATATCAGAGTGCTTTTAGTAACCTCTGGGAAGGGGAAGGGGCGGGGAGAGAGAATAGAGGAAAGAAGAGTCAGAATGTAAAAGGAATGCAAGTCAAGGAAAGGAAAATGGAATAAAGGTGCAGAGTGGAGGGAGAGATCAAGCACTTTGTATTTTTAATTCATTGTTTCTCCCTCACTCGCACTCGTTTTCCCGGAGGACATCGAACATATTGACTGTGAGGCTGGTTGGCCCCTTCCTCTCGTTCACTGCTGGGTGTCCAAACCCTTCATCTTCATCATCATCACCATCATCATCAGCATCCCTATCCCTCTCCTCCTCCGGCTCAGAGCTGGACTCCCCCTCCTCCTCTTCTTCCCTCTCTCCTGCCCCCTCTTCCTTCCGTCCTTGTAGAGCGATGATCTCTGCCAGGTCTGGGTGGGACTCCCACTGCTCTGTATAGCGCAAATCCATTGGTTGAATAATTAATCAATCAAACATTTTTCTTCATGTTTTTTTGTACAAAGCCCCAGTCATCAGTTTAAAGGTTGGAAACCAGATCAACATGAACATCAGCCGTGCACAGTAGATCCCCTGCTGGGATTTGACCTTCCCCTGCGTGCCCACTGTTCACAGCCGACATTTGTGTCGGTCTATCTTCCTTTTTAAATATGAGTCTCTGCTGTCTGTACAGTAGTGATGAAGTGATATGCCTGATGCCTCACTGGTTGTCATGACCGGTCTATGACCTCTCTGATAGTTGTATGACCTGTGTACTGACCTCTCTGATAGTTGTATGACCTGTGTACTGACCTCTCTGATAGTTGTATGACCCGTGTACTGACCTCTCTGATAGTTGTATGACCCGTGTACTGACCTCTCTGATAGTTGTATGACCCGTGTACTGACCTCTCTGATAGTTGTATGACCCGTGTACTGACCTCTCTGATAGTTGTATGACCCGTGTACTGACCTCTCTGATAGTTGTATGACCCGTGTACTGACCTCTCTGATAGTTGTATGACCCGTGTACTGACCTCTCTGATAGTTGTATGACCCGTGTACTGACCTCTCTGATAGTTGTATGACCCGTGTACTGACCTCTCTGATAGTTGTATGACCTGTGTACTGACCTCTCTGATAGTTGTATGACCTGTGTACTGACCTCTCTGATAGTTGTATGACCTGTGTACTGACCTCTCTGATAGTTGTATGACCTGTGTACTGACCTCTCTGATAGTTGTATGACCTGTGTACTGACCTCTGATAGTTGTATGACCTGTGTACTGACCTCTCTGATCATTGTATGCAGGTGGTCTGAGGCACAGACACAGCCTCCCGTCGACGGCCAGCCGCAGCAGACTGTTAGCTGCCCGATACACGTCGTTACGAGCTGCCTTCGCTGTCTTATAACCCCTCCTCTCTGCCCAGGCTGTGAGACAGACAGGGAGAAAGAAAGAGAAGAGAGAGAACGAGAAAGAGGGGTAGGGAGAGAAAACAAAAACCGATAAATTGTTATTGTATTATAATTTCAACTGTTCCTGAGAATTTCCCAAATGTCTCCCTGACATCCAGACAAGAGGGCGTGTTTCAACAGTTTAGAACCGGACCAGAGGTTCTAGAACCAGACTGGAGGTGGTCCTTACCCTCACACACGTCCCAGGCTGTCCAGCTGTGCTCGGGTCCCTGTTCCCTCTCCTTCTCCCCCCCCTTTGGTGCATGCTGTGGGCCCTCCACGCTGGGGTGCCGGAGCTTGAGCACCGACAGGAAGGGGGTCCGCTCACACAGATAACCCACAGAACTGTAGGGCTCCTGCAGCTGAGACACTGGGTAGATACCAGCTAGGATCTAGGGAGCAAGGGGCAGATAAGAGGAGGGAGAGAGGGGGAAATGGAGGAAGAGGCGTAGATACAAAAGAATGGAGGAACAGTGTTTAGAAAGAGTAAAGCACGATGAGAAATATAGAGGGAATTTGTTTTAGAAAATAAGTTTGAAAAGGGTTGATGGGTAATGATTGCTTTTATATACAAAGCTCTCCCCAGTAGTTGAGACTTAAAAGTGGTACAGATTATGATTCTACTCCAAAGACAGCCTTCAAATGGCCAGAGGGAATATCAGTTATTATTTTATTCTCCAAGACATTTCCTCCACAGGCTGTCACCAAAAAGTGATTTGACCTGGGATTCTAAGGGAATGGGAGGACATAGTACACACAAACATACACACTTTTACCCTACTCACTCCCTCCTCTCAGTTACCTGTAGTTGTTTGTTGACTAGTGAAGGGAAGACCAGTCCAGGGCAGTCGCACAGTTTGACAGTGGGTGTGAGGTAGTAGGTCTGGAAGTATTTGGTGTGGCCGGGGGTTCGAGACACACTCACCACCTTCCTACCTACAAGACTGTTCAATACTGATGACTTCCCCACGTTAGGGAAGCCTAGGGAGGGAGGGAGAGAGAGACACGTATATCCATATTCCCTTTGTAGTAAACATTTCTGAATGCCAGAGGGGGCTGGTGGGGGAACAAAGCCTTGAGGTACACAAGCATGACTTAATTTATCAAGTTACTAATCAGTGACGACAGATTACTGATTGGCAGGTAGGAAAGCAAGCTTCCAACATGGCCGCTCACCTATACAGCCCAGCGTGAGTACGCCATCTTTATACAGCTCCTGAGAGGGGCTGCTCATCTCCATGGCAACATCACTCTGGTGCTCCACTAGCACAGAGTCGGCCCCCTCCTCTAACTGATCTCCCTCTGATCCCATAGCAACCGCATCTCTCTGGATCTTCTTCTCCCAGCTGGACAAGTCCACTACAAGGGGGGTTAACAATGGTGAACACTCCCTACAGCCAATCATTCTGTACACTTCTGGGGAAAAAAGTAGAGAATTGGGAAGCAGCATTACTTGTCTTCAGCCTATTTTAAAACTACTTCCATTCAGTGTTGGTTCTTCTATGATATACCCTTACAACCCTGCACCCACAGATCTTTGTATGAAGACACTAATCCTTCATTAGTAATGAGCTATGCTATGGAAAGTACCTGGCCAAAGCATTAAGTCATTACAGACATACATGGTTAGCAATACATGTGTAAAATAGGTGCTATGCCACCCAGGTGGGTGGGTCCCTTTAACCTTTTCCTGCTGTGATTTCCTGACACGCCTTCAGGATGTGGGTGGGGCCTCCAGCATGTCCCCACCCACATGTACCCTTTTTTCTCATCCTCTTCTTCTGAAGCACTAGAGTCACAGAAACAGATACAGACAGTGCAATAGGTTATCCTGGTGATCAAGTACACAGTTCAACAGCTCCAATCAGCTCTCATCATTGTCCCTCGATTTGTTTATCACTTTCGCGTCAGCACAACCACCCTCACTCCCACCCACCTGTGCTGTATGGCTGGCCGGGGTGTGATGTGAAACAGACACAGTGGAGGTGGGGGAACTGTGTCTGGAGGTAGTGTGTCCAGGCCAGCACCAGGGGAGGGGGACACAGGTCAGCTTTGTTCAGCACCACCACCACCTGCTTCTGCAGCTCCCCAGTGATGTAGTGGTACAGCGTTGGGGGAAACTGCAGCACCTGCATGGGAGGGACACACCAGGAACACATTCATTAAGACATGCATGCTCGGTCTGGCAAACGACTTATAGACCGCGTACTAAATGGCAACCTATTCCCTAATAGTGCGCTACTTTTGACCAGGGCCCATAGCAACATAGTCATGAACATAGTCAATTTATACATGGTACTGACCACCTATAACTTACCCTGTCCGTGGCTCCACCTGGTGGATACTCTATGTATGCATTTCACCATATGTTTCAAAGCATAATGAAACCATAATTTTTATTTATTATATTTAACCTTTATTTAATCTAGGCAAGTCAGTTAAGAAGAAATTCTTATTTACAATGACGGCCTACCGGGTAACAGTGGGTTAACTGCCTTGTTCAGGGGCAGAACAACAGATTTTTACCTTGCCAGCTCGGGGATTCAATCTAGCAACCTTTCGGTTACTGGCCCAACGCTCTAACCACTAGGCTACCTGCCATCATAGTGTCTATTAATTACATTATCATGGTGACAGTAGTAAGTTGATAATGATACATGACTAGTAGCAGATAATGACAGTAGGAGTTTAAAAGAGATTACCCACCGGGTGCCTGATGTCCACGATGAGCAGGATCACATCGGACATCTCCAACACTCTCCACAACTGTCTCCACGTCTGAGAGAAAGAGAGGGGGGAGAGAAAGAGAGAGGGGGAGAAAAAGAGGGGGGGAGTGTATAAAGAGTAAAGTTATACGAAGACTATTTAGGTTTTGCTCAGTGTCAGAGAAAGAGGTGGTTTTTAAAGGATTCATTCAAGTTTATAAAATATTATAGAATTAATAGCTCTTTATTTATCCATCAAAATTGAACGTTCTGCTGACATAATACAGCACCCCCGTAACTAGCTGGTCACTAACCTCAAGGCTGCCACCTCCCTCAAAAGCATTTATAAAGGGTGTATAAAGGGTTCTGAATATATTCCTCACCTCCAGATTGTGCTCAAAGTGGCTGAGGGATCCAGGTGGGTTTCTGGAGTGCAGGTCGTTCAGATATTCCCGGTATGACTTCTCTTCTTTCTTCAGCAGCTCCTCACGATTCATCCCATAATTCCACGGAGGTCGCCGCGGAAACTCAAGACCTGGGATTGGAGGTCAGTGGCAGATACGTCAAGCAGTGACACAAACTGAAAAGACAATGTCAAAACTCACACTAGAATGGGTTTGTATTTAACAGCATTGAGAGGCTCAGGATACAGGTTACGTATCAAATCACACCCTATAGCGTACTACTTCGACCAGAGCACATATAGCTTAGGTCAAAATGAGTGTACTAAATAAGGAATAGGGTGCCATTTAAGACCTTTATTTAACAGCATTAAGAGGTTGTTGTGAGGCTCAGGGTCAAGGAGCGCTGACCTTTCTCTGTGGGGTAGATGTCGTTGATGTCAACCTCCAGGTCTTTGTCTAACATCTGGTCCAGAACCTTCTCTCTAGCAAGCTTCTTCCTCCTCTCCACCTCCTCTCTGCTCTCCTTCTCAAAGTGCAGACGGAACCTGAATGGACAGAGAGATGAGTATAGCTGTGTGTAGAGGGGGGAATTGGGCAGGGTGAGTGTGTGAAGGACACAAAACCATTTGTGTGCAGAGTCATGAAGATCAGGCGTGTGTGACATGGTTGTTTGTTCTGACAACAGCAGTTTCTGTAATTTACCATTGACCTCTGTCTGAAAGTTGTTTGCTCATGGTTCAGGATTCCTACAGTAACATTTTCTCATTTTTTTTACTTAGTCTCTTCCGGCCTCTTACTTTTAATATCTACAGACCCAGACATTGCTCTAATTAATATTTTTTCCATTATCCCTTCAGTTTGTTCCAGGGAATTCCCACTGTTCCAGGCATCAGTTCATACAGCAATCATGACATGTTTTCCCAAAAGGTATTTTTGATGATATCTGACAAAACAGAAACTCACTCAGCCTTATGAGCCTAGCTATCAGTGGTCACCAATCCTGGTCCATACGGTCTGCAGGCTTTTGTTCAAGCCCAGCAATAACACACCTGTCTTTGTTTTGGTTTCATTGCAAGTGATGTAGTATTACATTAGCTCTGGTCCAGGGTGTTATGTGTGGCTTGCTCAGCGTCTGCATGTGATCCCCTGGACCAGAGCTAAATACTACCTATGCTAATGTATTGGTAACTCACCTATTGGGATCGTATCTGCCCTCCCTGATGCCGGGCTGCTGGTTTATCCTCCTGACATCTGTGGTTTCGCTATCTGAGGTGTCCGACTGCCTCTCCCTGTCCATCCCCCGCTCCACACTGGCATTACGGCTGCTGGGCCCTGAGCCTGGCTCACCTGAGGAGGAGAGATCATCATAGTCAGAGGCTTACATTGAACCATTCCCAAATGGCACCCTATTCCCTATATAGTGCACAACTTTTTGTTGGGCACTATATATAGGTGATAGGGTGCAATTTGGGACACAAACAAAGTGGACAGAATGAAAACTACCCTCTATGTCAGCACTTGGTACCAAAGACCATATTCCACAACGTTCTACTTTAGAATCGAGTGTACAATGCATTTACATACAATATATGCTATCTACATTACATAACGATCTATAAATGTGGTAATCGTCTCGATACTAACCCTACGTAATAAATTGACAGTGGACGTTTTCATAATAAATCTATTTTCATTGCTAGCGGTAGTGTAGGTATGTGATCTCCAACACCGTTTGTTATTCCCTCAATTTGAGAAAGCTAGCTTTCCTACATAATTTGATAGCGAGTCTGCGCAGTAGAGCTTACACAGAGTGAAAACAATACCAGTGTAGTACAGTGATGCTGATTTCTGTGCATCAATACTTTCCCACCAATGGCAATGAATGACGCCAGCAATACAATTTCAGCGATAAGGTCAGACACATAGCTAGCTCTATAACGTCGTCACCTCCTTAGCTAGCAAGCAAGGTAGTTAACGTTTGCTAGAAAGACCCAAATACACAAGGCACACGTTATCGCAAAAATAATGACGTCCCTATTCTTTATTTGTTGCTAATTCGTCCAAAATAAATCGGGTAACATGCCAGTGTTATTGTTCCTGAAAGCAGAGCTAACTAGCCAAGTTACTCAACTCTCCTCGTACAAGTTAGTAAAATGAAAAGCTATGCTAGCTAACGTTAGCATTTTCGGTCACGCACACTTTATGTCATTGTAGCTCACGTTACCTCTCTTTCTTTCCCGTTTCACTTGCATCTGTTTCTTCTTCTGTTTGGTGCTGAACGGCTTTTTCCGAGGCATATTTGAATGAAAAATTACAGTTTCGTAGTGTGGGTTTGTTTGTGTTAGCTAAGGCAGAAATACAGTAACGTCGTTATTTACTATCGTGAAGTTTCTCGACTCCTACACTTTACCCATCCGACGCCATCCGGCACTGCAGATTTTTTTTTTACTAAGTTACAAAAACATTCAATGGGAATACATGTCATTACACAGTTTATATTGACTTATTTTTTAAACAATGTAAATGTCATGCTTTGAATCGTTGTCTGACAAGACATGGCAAGTTAATATGAATAGAAAATAAATATTTAAAGAATGGTACAGTCCACACAGTAAACCGCCGTTTCCACTATTACTGCTCACGCTAATGTTGTGATGCAGGTCTTATTTGCATGACACATCACACTACAGCAGGTCAATGAATCAATCTTTTACAAGATACTGCCAACTTTCAATCAACACTGCCAACTTTGACAAGTCCTTACATGCATCATGCATTGGGTCAAATTTACATCTACACCTGTCATATTCAAATGTGACATTCAGTGTCAATCATACTAACACCTCTGTCGTTACAATAAATTAAATGGCATCATGCATAGCCTATTTGAAGGGGTGAGGTGCTGCTATCTTCAAAGTTAACCTTTATCATTACTGCAAATGCACAAAGGCAAATTGTTGGACTTCAGTGAGGTTTATTGTTTGATAAGGGAAAATTGTATTTTCATATGTATCAGTCTATTTGTAAAGGCTCATACACTTTAGTATAACATTAGTGGAAGTACTCAGAATATATTTGGATAACAATGATATTCTTAGGTCACAAAAAAATAAATACTACAAGGATTACATAACATGTACCAGCTGATCACATTCACTTCCCAGTTCTTACAGGGTCATGTGAGGTAAACAGGGCTCTATGATTGGCTTGTGGACTGAGGCTAAATATCAAAGTGTTATATAGTATGGATTATACATCAATATATACTTTTGCAGGCCTTTTTTCATTCCAGAAACAGAAAAACAGCCTACTTCCCTTTTTTTTTTCAGTGAAAAAATTTTTGTGAGCAAATTTTAGAAGGTAGATTACAGTAACCATCATGACAATGATGTAATCAAAACCTGATCGTATCCGTGGGAAAGTAGAAAAATTTACCTGAACAGTTATCTGTCAGTTTTATACACTTCACGGACGTAACCATAATCAAAGTTGTGTTGGAGGATAAAAAAATAAGAAAACATTTGCTCTTCTTCACTCATTGTTCTGTCATTTTTTGTCTCTTCCTCACCATTGCAGTGACAGAGAAACACTCCTTTACCAACGGTATACACTAGCCATCCATTATAAAAGTAGTACAAAAACATAGGCATAATGAAATAAAAGTGATAAACAAGTACAAAAAACTACAAAGTCCTCTATTTCCAGACTCCATCTCTGTTTGAGCATCTCTTCCTCTTCCATTACCCACCTTTCAGGCACAGTCACATCTTCCTATATCCCCCCTGTATTGCTTTTATCCAGTCTGTCCATAGGGCTCCTCCAGTTTCTCTCAGTCTCTACCACTCCTCCCTCCTACCCCTATGAGTTTAGGTGCTCCACCTGAATGGTGGAGGTAGCCACGGTGAGACAGAGGTCCTTGTGGGTCACTAGGTCTGCCACACTGACAGTTTTGAACTGGATGTCCCCTGCAGCGACTGTCTTATACTGGTGCAGGTCAAAGGGGCAGGATGCCGTCTCTGCCTGAGAGTAGCTACCCTGGTTTTGCCCCTGGTTCTGTCCTTGTCCATGACCTCCGGCTCGGTCTGCCCCACTATCGGTGACCTCTCCTCGGCCTTGGCCATGAGAACCTCCCTGGTTCTGGGTATGGCTTTGGTTCTGTTGGTTCTGCTGAGAGTGCTGTGCAGCAGCCACCGCCGCTGCAGTGAGCGGGTCTGAGTTGTGTTTCTGCATGTGTTTCACCAGGTACGTCTCCTGAAAATAGAATACAGAGGGATAAAGCGAGAGGTGACAAGTGTACACAAACACACACTATGCACAGACATGCACACTGTCTGTGAAAATGTCTGTTGAAAGTTAAAGGTCTGCGACTACTACATGCTGGGTGCCTTAACAGTGGTGTTTCTCTTACAGAGGTGTATGTGCGGTTGCAGAGGCCACAGGAGTAGAGCTTGGCGTGTTTGACCGTGTGAGTGGACAGGTGGACTTCCAGACTGCCCGCGTCCGTGTAACCACGGTTACAGTTGGTGCACTTGAAGGGTTTGTCCTTGTTGTGCTGCCGTCTGTGGGACTGGAACAGAACAGGACCATTCAGGACACATCTTCAAATGGGTATTTGTAAGACTGTAACTACTAAGGGTTAGTATTACTAAGCTTTCACCACTGGGAATAAAAACCAAAGAAAAGGGACAGTAATCACCTGTAGGTTGGAGAGTTGTGTGAAGGATTTCTCACAGTCCGGATGAACACACTTATAAGGCCTGTCTCCTGTGTGGATCCTGCAGAAACATGGAAAACACAACCAGTAAGAAGAAGAAAAGAGAGGGGAGAAATGTAAATGGACCCGGCAAATTCTGCTTTCAGCTATCCTGTGATCCACACCATTACAGATGAGGGAGATGGAGAGGAAGCCACTGTAGACTATCGAGATGCCGCCCTCACAAGAGAAAAAGTCTATCGAGAGGCCCCCCACAGAGAAAAGACTATTGAAATGCCCCCAAATAAAATACTATTGGGATGCCACCAAATAAAATGCCATTGAAAGGTCCCCAAATAAAATACCATTGAAAGGCCCCCGCAAAGAAATGGGCAGATATGCATGACATCACCCTTACCTGTTGTGCTGCTGTAGATGACTGAGCTGTCTGAAGGACTTCTGACAGAAAGAGCAGGTGTACGGTTTCACCCCTGTGTGGATGCGGATGTGCTGGGCCAGATAGCTGGAGTTTGCAAAGGACTTAGTGCAGTGGGGACACTTGTGGGGCTTGGACTCTGTGTGGTTTCTGGAAGCAAGAAGAGAAGATAGAGAGAGGGAGGAGGGGAGAACAGTGTTGCTTTTCTTTAAACCTTGATTGATAGGAGAACCCCCCCCAAAAAATCACACGTAAACACCCTATATTACTCAGTGCCTGACTTCTTTAAAAAAAAAAATTTAAAAAAAAATAAATAAATATTCACAACGTTTCTCTGAACCTTAACAGTATTTCACTCTGACCCAAATTATGTCAAACTTATCATGTGTGTAAGTGTGTGTGTGCACGCGCAAGGGAGAAGCAGCAGTGAAGTAGTAAGGACACCAAACAGACAGACTGAAGAGACAAAGAGGGACTTGAAGTAGAGATCACACACAATCATGCGCGCACACACACACATGGCCTGCGTCTTGCCTTTTCACAGACATCTCCACACACACAGTGCAAGCAGCCAATAGAAGGGAGGGGAGAGGGGCAGGCTAGGTAAAGCCTGTAGGGTAGAGCTGGTCAGGTGGAGCTGCTGTGAGCAGTACCGTGTGTGCTGCTGTAAGTGACTGAGCTGTCTAAAGGACTTCTGGCAGTAGGAGCAGGTGTAGGGCTTGGCCCCGCTGTGGATGCGGATGTGCTGGGCCAGGTAGCTGGAGTTGGCGAATGACTTGGAGCAGTGGGGACACTTGTGGGGCTTGGCCTCTGTGTGAGACTTGGAGTGGATCTGCATGTCTGACTTACTGAAGAAGGTCACCGCACACATCCGGCACCTACGGGACAGAGACAGACACACAGACCAGGGATGGGGAGAAAGAGGGGAGGACGAGCGGGAGAATGGGAAGACAAGTGATAGGGATGAAGGAAATGAGGGCAGGAGCAGGTGAGAAACAGATGAAAATACAAAAAGCAAGGACAAAGAGACAGGGGTATGAGAGATGGGCAAGGGAGAGGAAGAGTGGAAGAAAGCAAAAAAGGGGTGAAACATGAGACAGCAAGTGTGGAAAACAAACAGAGAAAGCAAGAGGAAAAAGACAACAGGAAAGAAAGATAAAAACAAGGGAGCAGATGAAATGAACGAGGGATGTGAAAAAAGAAGACAAGCAATAGGGAGGGGGAAGAGATAGAGGGGGAAATCAGTGAAAACAGCAGGAAAAATAGCAGATTCTGCTGAAGCAAGAAATAGAAAGACAAACAGAGATAGCTTGAAAAGTAGGGAAACATTGTATGAAGAAGATAGAAAGAGGGGGAAAAAAAGAGGACAGAAGTAGGCGAAGGAGTGCGTGTCCAATGTGTGCAGGGATGCGCGTGTGTGTGTGTGGAGCGGATGCATGAGGGAGGCAGAGAATGTGTGTGTCCATGCTGCAAAGATAACACATTGTGTTCCAGAGTGCAGGTACAAACACATAGTGAAATACTTCAGCAGGTGTGTGCGCTGCCACAGCATGCAGTGGAGTAGTTTCTGTGTGAGAGAGAAAGAGAAAAACACCCGTGCCCAGGGGCACCTAGTGTTCATCCATAGCCTGTGTCTAACCTCTCTGTCCTGGCTCATCATCATCTACAACATACAGACATACGGGTGTGCAAGCATTCCACAGCTTCACATTCCTATGGGGATGCACAGCACAACAGGTGCTTTTTGGCCCTTCTGTGACGCCGTAGGTCCGTACCTGTAGGTCTTGTTGCAGTCTTTCCCGCTGTGGTTCTCGTCTTCGTTGGCGAGGTCGTACGGGTCAGTTATATAATGCTGCGAAGACATAACCACCTATCAAATGTCACACAAACATTAGAATCACGTTCATCCTGTTAAAAAAGGCACACTGTTGTAAAAGTCTACATGGGCTCTTTTTTGTTGCTTAGTCTTGAAATCAATAGCCTGAGCTTAGTCTGGAAATATTTTAGTAGGAATAGCTTTTATTTTGGTTACGCTGGAGTTACTATGGTAACTGTCTCACCTGCCCTCCCGACGCCAAGTGAGCCAGAATCAACGCTTCATTTCCGGCGGAGAGGGTGTGGCCACCGGCAGGCCCCGCCCTCCCTAGTGTCAACTTCTTCTTCCTGCCTCGCTTCGAGGTTGTCGGCATGACGACCACCTGGGGGGTTCCACCTTCCTGTTTCTTATCTAAGTGAAAAATGTGTGTCAAGAGTCTGACAGTGCGTGAGTGAAGTGTGTATTTTTCAGAGTTAGGATAATGGAGGGTGGAGACAATCGTGTGAGTGTGTGTTACCTGGAGCGTGCAGTGTAGAGACGATCATGGTGGTGGTGGGATGTCCAGAGACGAAGGGCTGAGAGGAGGAGGCAGGAGAGACCAGCTGCGTGCCTTGAGGGGTTGTGATGACCAGACCCGCTGCAGAGAGAGGAAAATAAAAATATGATACAAAACAGATGGGAAAAAGACAATGCAAGTGTGATCAATTCTAGACTAACAGTTGACACACACACCTGCTGTCATGATACCAGTGGAAGGTACAGGCACCACAGTGATGTTCTGGGTGTGAGGGGGGTGTAGGTGACCCCCTTGGCCCTGCCCCCCTCCTTCCTGCTTGGGGACAGTGAGCAAGGTCGTCTGGTAATGAGATGAGGGGAACGAACTGTTCTTCTCCTGGTCCTTCAGTTGTTTCAGGAACATGGCGTTCTCAATCTGACATCGAGAGAGAAATCCTTGTTACAAAATGCCAAACTCCAAAAAGAGTAATTGCTATAATCCAAAGGTGTCACTTGCAATATACTTTAACATTTTAAACAGAAATGTTTCACTAAACGTACCTGTCCTTGTACAGGCACAGGGGACCAGAAGTACTGAGAGTTAAAATGGGAATCCTCCATTATTTCTGTAATGGAAGAGTAACACCGCCATATCACCACTAGGCCAAACAGCTAATCACTCATCAATTGAAATTAAATTGGCTACATTGTTGCATATCCGACTGACACCTTTGGGCGACAATAATCTTAAATCGTTTAAATGGCACTTCACATACATGAGCTAGCTAATGAAACAATAATGGTACCTATGTTGGTACTTTATTTGGTTAGATGGCTGAAATATTTGGACACATATTACAATAATTATGCCCCCGGGTTAGACAATAATATGACTTGCAAAAGGCTAGTTAGGTAATTTAGCTGCCTGTGCATTGTTGTGGTTGCATGGGAAGGATGACCGTGCTAGCTCACTATTACATCGGTTTTCCCCATCAAAGTAATTAATTTGGTGATGATGATACAATGTAGCTAGCAATAATTCGAACACAAATAAGATGTCTAGGTTGCTACTTGTTAGCAATTTTTTGAGCTGTAAGTGCATTTCAATTCCTTGCTCGGCGTTTACAGTTAGCTAGACGCTCTAATAAAACCACGAGAGGAATGTTATCGGACTCTCGCGTCTTCGACGCCTGTGAAAATAGAAATAGCAAAGCACCAAAGAAATCGAGGATTAAAAAAACTGAAGCAGTGAGAGAAGAAAAAAAACAATCTCCCACAGACTTCCGGCTGTCCAGACTGAGAAGAGACTCGTCGGGTACAAGTCGCTCAAATTGGAAGATAAATACTATGATTATGAAGACAAATAACAGTATTTACCTGTGCCGACAGAGTTTGTTCCCTTACCTGAATTCCTGTACCCGGTACAGTTCAGAAACTCTGTTCAAATCTTTTAGATTAGACTAATTCACCGAGTTTTTTCTCTTATTTTTTCTATTTTTTTCTTCCTTATGGAGTCGCTTGTCTGCGCTGCACTTCCTTCGAAGAAGATCGATTAAACTCTGTGAAGAAACAAAGCTCTCTGAGTGTGTGGTGATGTCATTTCCGTCTAATTTTGGAAGCTTCAAATTGGTGCTATCGATATGCTATTAAATATATCAAACGTAAATGAATGCAATGTTCTCCTTCTGCGTATTTTACTGTAATGCAATAAACATAAAAATACTTTTTAATGTCCCACAATAAATCTAATCTATTGAGATCTCTGAAGCCCAGAGTACAGAAACAATTAGTCCACAAGGTGTCGCCAAAAAAATGTTGTAACTCAATGTTCTATCTGTGGTCGCTGTAAACGCAAGCTACAAACACACTTCCCTGAAATAAGAGCGGATATTGCCCTCAACATCCGGTAGGTGAGGTCACACACGTAAACACATGCCGTACGAATCATTTTACTGTGTTACATTTTGGTGGGAAGAAGTATAGAGCTTTATACACATTCACGCAATGAAAGTTAAAGTCCTCTCCAGGAATCCGGACGACTATGTCCGTGAGACGAAGTTGGATATCCAGCGTGGTAAGTACAGATAGTTAGCCAGCTAGTGCACATTAGCTTACTTCACACAGTGTAGAGAGCTATAGCTAGCCCAATCAGCACGGGCAAAACAATTTATTGTAACAGTATATGTAACCTACAGTACCACGAAATTACGACCCGTCCCTCCATCCGTTCGAGGTGCCAAGAGAATACACCCGTGCACTGAATGCCACCAAGTTGGAGCGCGTGTTCGCCAAGCCGTTCCTGGCTTCTCTGGACGGCCACAGGGATGGGGTGAACTGCATGGCCAAGCACCCCAAGAGCCTCTCCACAATGCTGTCCGGCTCCTGCGATGGAGAGGTAGTTAACTAACTAACTGTACGTTGAGTTAGCAATGGCCTGGTTAAATATGAGTTGATTACAAATCCAATAATTATAGGCTACATGTCTAACTGTGGAATGGTCAAACATATATGATGACAAGCCTGTGCATTGAGATGATGCATCTAAATGATCTGTTTATACTGTAAGACTAACTGATTTGTTTCTCAGCTGAAGGTGTGGAATCTAACCAAACGTGAGTGTGTTCGTACACTCCAGGCCCATGAAGGCTTTGTCAGGGGGATGGTCGTCCGCTTCTGTGGCACCTCCTTCTTTACGGTACAGTATCTGTTCCACTATCCAGGGTTGTATTCATTAGGGCACACTCTAAATGTTGTGCAATGAACAAGTTCACATAGTACCTCCCCATTCTGGCCCGTTTGCTTTCATTTTCTGTCTAGTGAATACTAACGAGTCTAGGGGTGTATTCATTAGTTAGATTCCGTTGCAAAACATTTGGTCTGTTGCAATGGAAACTGTTTACCGTTTACTCTAGGTGCTAAATGGAAGTATGGAATGAAACTGGGAGGGGCCTATCTGAATTGCTCTAATATAAACTCTTGTTTTTGTTGCAAAACGTTTTCCATTTGGAGTAAACTGTTTCCATTGCAAAATGTCTTACAACACACAGAATTAATACACCCCCGATTTTATCGCACAGAATGGTTGCCCTCTGCTGAATTGCAGTCTTATGACACATCTTCATTATAAATCAACCTCAAACCTCTGTCAAAGTAAATATGCTTGTATTTCTGAATAACAGGTTGGTGATGACAAGACTATCAAACAGTGGAAGATGGAGACTCCTGGCTACGGAGAGGAAGAGGAACCTCTCAATACTATTCTTGGGAAGGTAATGAAGGAGGAGGTGTCTGTCTCTGTCATTATTATGCCCAATTAATATCTCTGAGAGTGTGTCTCTGACCTAACCTGTCTGATCTCATGAAGCAACACTGTAAAATGTGCATGCCATCGAGTGGACCCATCATTAAAGATTGTGGCTTTAAGCCCATGATGATGATGATGAGAATGATGGGTTCGGAGATATTCTCTACTGTGAGGGTGATGATGATGGTTGTTGTAATGTATTCCCTCTCGTCAGTGATGATGATGATTGAGGATTCACTTTAAAAATGTTACTGAGACCAATGTTTGTTCCTTCCAGTCTGTGTTCACCAGCATCGACCACCACCAGAAGGAGGGTGTGTTTGTGACGTGTGGCCAGCAGGTGGACATCTGGGATGAGCAACGCAGCAGCCCCATCCGCTCCTTCTCCTGGGGTGTGGACAGTTTCAGCTGCGTCCGCTTCAACCCTGTAGAGGTAATCAACCCTCTCTCTGTGTGGATTGTAGCATAAAGTGTCTCAGCGTATGATTCCTGATCATGGATCAGGTCCTCCATGTCCATATAATTTTGTAAATTATAATCTAAAAGGCAAAGCTGGTCCTAGATTAGCCCTTCTGCTCTGAGACTCTTGGTGAGTATGGGCCCTGACATTGCTATAGCACAGACATAAGGTGTAACCCAGACACATCACAGGGGCTATAAAGCTGAAGTATCCTTTTAGAATGTTTTATCACCATCAAATCTATAGTAGTGAGAGGAACTCCAGTCGCGGGTAGTGGGAGAGGATGAAACTGTGCCAACATTTAGAAAATGTTCTCATTGTTGAAACAAATGTTTCTGTTCCCAAAACTAGAATCTGTTACGAACACAGTGCACTAATATTTATAGACTTGACACTTTGCCAAACTGAAAAACTAAATGTGTTGTTTAGAAGGAGTGCAAGGTCAAATTGAGTTTGTGCACACACGCACTTCACAGAGGAAGCGTTCCCTAATGGAAATATGCAAATACAAATAAATGCCAATAGGATCTTGCTAGCTCGTGCTTGGCTTTGCCTACCTCCTTGCTTGTTTTGCCCACTATGCTTTGTTTGCTAAAACTGTAAACGCACAGATGAACTATCTTGTTTTGGTTAAAAATATCTTTGGCTATAGCCTCCATGCACCAGAATAATGGAGGTAATACCCATATCAGGACTATGTAGGTCAAAGGTTGTATAAAACACAGAATTGAATGTTAGTGGATTTAAAAATAATAATAATTCTTGACCTTCCCGCTTTTCTCCTCAGACTGAACTTCTAGCAAGTTGTGCCTCTGACAGAAGTATTGTGCTGTATGACATGAGGGAAGCTACACCTCTTAAAAAGGTACATTTCTATGTGCTTGGGTGCATCCCAAATTACACCCTATTTAGTGCACTACCATTTGTCGAGGGCTCATAGGGTGCCATTTGGGATGCTGCCCATTAGAACTGCACAATTAATCAAATTTTGATCTAAATTGAAATATTGACATGCGCAATATCCATATCGCAAGAGGCTGAGATATTTAGAAATGCCTCTTAGCCATCCGTCTGTAATGCCCGTTTTTTAAAATGTTTTGTTATATTACTTTAGTTGAAGAGTTCGCCTTCTCTCTTCTTTTGGTCGCTTCCCAATCTCGCACACAAAGCCCCGGCCCCTGTCACTCAAGCAGGCAGTTCCTCGTGCTCCAGATTCACTGCATGCATTGACCAAACAGCACGCAGTCAACAGATTTTTTTTCTAACAAGAACGACACAGCTTTCCACTTTGCTTCTTAATATAAATTCACGTTTTCTTTATTATACTATTCGTTTGTGTAACTTGCTTTCTGCAAAACACTAGTTAGCTGAAAGTGTGCCTAGAATTTGTTAGCAAGGCTAATCGCTTCCTAGCTAATTCCACTGAGTGCAAATCTTGCTAGCAAACTTTTGCTCTAATATTGGACGGTACCAATGGTGGAGTATATCATCATTGTTTGAAACAGCCTGTTCTTAATCAGAGAGGAAAAGACAAATAATATTGTAAAATCTTTGTCTATATGTATCTATTTAAACCCAATTAGGGTCCCATTTTATTTATTTAACCAGATAAATTGACTGAGAACACATTCTCATTTACAGTAACGACCTGGGGAATAGTTACAGGGGTGAGGAAGGAGACAATTAGGAAGCCAGATTGGGAATTTAGCCAGGACACCGGGGTTAACACCTCTACTCTTACGATAAGTGCCATGGAATCTTTAGTGACCACAGGGAGTCAGGTCAGAGGCAAGGCAGCAGTGGGATGCAGGATGGTAGGCTGCTGGCCATGGGAAACATGGGAAACGCTGACCAACACTTTGGTTCTTACTCTGTCACAACCATCTCCTTCCTTACCTTATCCTCGTTGTCATGCCAAACAAAACTGCATTCCAAGTAACCACTCCATTCCAACCATAACATTTGAATGATCAGATCATTCTATTTCTATGATTCCAACAGTTTAACCAAGCAATTAAATATTTGGTATAAAAATGTCAATTCTATTTTTTTTTGCCCATATCGTCCAGCCCTACTGCCCATGACTTTGCCCTCTACTAAACTCATTTCCCATTCCATACTGTCCTCTCATTACTGGAATGTGTCTAATGCTTAGTGTATTGAAGTATGAATGTGTGATTTCCTATATAGGTCATCATGAATATGAGGAGCAACACTTTGTGCTGGAATCCCATGGAAGCTTATAACTTCACCTGCTCTAATGAAGATTACAAGTGAGTGATGCAATTCAACATGGGTTGCGTTTACAACATGTTCACCACATCACATAGGCCTCATTCATTCCTGGAGAGAAGTTTGTGTACTTCCAATGCTAATAATGTTTTTGTTCGTGCAATTGCTTGGGGAGTGATATAATAATTATTTCTAATGTACATTTACACTTATTTTACAATAACAGCATGTCCATAGTGATCTCGTGTTTTTATTTACTGACCTTGCACCTTGCATGAGAGAAGCACGGTGGCGTGTGTTAAAATCTCATCTTTGTATTTATTAACCAACCGCATGCGTCTCCTCCCCCTTCAGTCTGTATACATATGATATGAGGTACCTGGACAAGCCTTTCACCGTCCACATGGACCATGTCTCAGCCGTGCTGGATGTAGACTACTCTCCAACTGGTAAGGAGTTTGTCTCGGCCAGCTTTGACAAGACCATCCGCATCTTCCCCAAAGACAGTGGCCACAGCAGGTTAGTGGTGCCAGGGGTTCAGACACTCCAGCAGATTGTGTGTTTATTATCAGCGTTGATGTATTTATTTTTCTACGGGTGTCGACCTGTTTAGAGATGACACTGTGCGACAGCAACATTGTGTTCAGTGTGTGTGGTTGTGTGTGTGACTTCACAGGGAGGTGTACCACACCAAGCGCATGCAGCACGTCATCTCCATAAAGTGGTCGTCAGACAACAAGTACATCCTGAGTGCTTCAGATGAGATGAACATCAGACTGTGGAAGGCCAATGCTGCTGAGAAGTTGGGATTGGTGAGACACACAGTCCTCTTCCTCTCCTTTAGAAGTAGTGTACGCACGTCCTGTAACCTGCAGGTGTCGGGTATCAAAAGTCATGTCATGAAAGAAAGCTGGATCCCAGAACAATGTTGAATGCTTACCATTAACCGGTAGGCCTTAGGTTGGAGTCATTAAAACTCATTTTTTCAACCACTCCACAAATTTCTTGTTAACAAACTATAGTTTTGGCAAGTCAGGTAGGACATCTACTTTATGCATGACACAAGTAATTTTTCCAGCAATTGTTTACAGACAGATTAATTCACTGTATCACAATTCCAGTGGGTCAGAAATGTACATACACTAAGTTGACTGTGCCTTTAAACAGCTTGTAAAATTCCAGAAGATGATGTCATGGCTTTAGAAGCTTCTGATAGGCTAATTGACATAATTTGAGTCAATTGGAGGTGTACCTGTGGATGTATTTCAAGGCCTACCTTCAAACTCAGTGCCTCTTCGCTTGACATCATGGGGAAATCAAAAGAAATCAGCAAGACCCCAGAAGAAAAATTGTAGACCTCCACAAGTCTGGTTCATCCTTGTAAGAAATATCCAAACGCCTGAAGGTACCACGTTCATTTGTACAAACAATAGTACGCAAGTATAAACACCATGGGACCACGCAGCCGCCATACCGCTCAGGAAGGAGACGCGTTCTGTCTCCTAGAGATGAACGTACTTTGGTGCAAAAAGTGCAAATCAATCCCAGAACAACAGCAAAGGACCTTGTGAAGATGCTGGAGGAAACAGGTACAAAAGTATCTATATCCACATTAAAACGAGTCCTATATCGACATAACCTGAAATGCCGCTCAGCAAGAAAGAAGCCACTGCTCCAAAACCCACCATCAAAAAGCCAGACTACGTTTTGCAAGTGCACTTGGGGACAAAGATCGTACTTTTTGGAGAAATGTCCTCTGGTCTGATGAAACAAGGGGTAGGAAGGTATGAGGTAGGAAAATTATGTGGATTCATTGAAGCAACATCTCAAGACATCAGTCAGGAAGTTAAAGCTTGGTTGCAAATTGGTCTTCCAAATGGACAATGACCCCAAGCATACTTCCAAAGATGTGGCAAAATGGCATAAGGACAACCAAGTCAAGGTATTGGAGTGGCCATCACAAAGCCCTGACCTCAATCCTATAGACAATTTGTGGGCAGAACTGAAAAAGCGTGTGTGAGCAAGGAGGCCTACAAACCTGACTCAGGTACACCAGCTCTGTCAGGAGGAATGGGCCAACATTCACCCAACTTATTGTGGGAAGCTTGTGGAAGGCTACCCAGAACGTTTGACCCAAGTTAAACAATTTTAAAGGCAATGCTACCAAATACTAATTGAGTGTATATAATGGTCTGAACCCACTGGGAACGTGATGAAATAAATAAATAATTATCTCTGCTATTATTCTGACATTTCACATTCTTAAAATAAAGTGGTGATCCTAACTGATCTAAGACAGGGGATTTTTACTAGGATTGAATGTCTGGGCTTGTGGAAAAACTGAGTTTAAATGGATTTGGCGAAGGTGTATGTAAACTTCTGACTTCAACTGTATTTGCTAATATTCTGATGCATTTGTTGGAGCTGTGATTTTGACCTTCTGTTTTGTGAGTTTGCTGGATTCCTCAACCTGCCATGGCCAGATGCCCACCATGGTACGCTCAGCAGGGTGAAAGATAGGGAGGCAAGGCTGCCAGCAGCAACAGCAGTGGCACTGCCAAGGGCTCTGATGGATGCTGACTGACATGGAACAGAATCACTTTCAATAAGTACAATGGACCAATAGGGACAGCAGAGCAGGGTTAGTGACAGACTGGAGCTATTTGGAACTCTTGATTACCAATCGACAATTTCTGACCAGTCAGTCAGTGTGGGCAATGTGGCATTATAGAGTGGATTTAAAGGGATGGTTCACTGTAAATGTATTTATGGAAAATAGGCACTGCAACTTTGATAGACTTGTATTACTTCGAGGTGTTACAGCAGGCTGACGTTAGCATCGTTCATCCCAAAACATTAGAATTACATTCTGCCCACTTTGGCATTATATCTGTTATGTTTTCTTCAACCTCTAATAACTCTCCGTATGTTCAAGACATTATTTACACATTACCTGAAATATAAGGTTCTGTTTAGCGTACCTTAAACAGATTCTTACACATAGTCTAGACTAACTCCTTTCTCATCTGATGCCAAAACCAGCATTTAGCCTACAAGGATGAATTGCAAGGGAGATGAATGGATGTTTTTCGGTGCCATCTCCAATATCCACCCCCCTTCTACTTCACTCTTCCTTATTCCCTTAATGCAGCTTAACACGGGAGAATTGGGCAACTTTTGGCACTTGTTTTACTGTAAGTGTATAAGAGGATATTTATTCTGTAGCTTTGCACTTAAACAGATCAGACGAGCCCAGCTGCTATCAGCAGTTTGAATAGGCCCAATCACTTAAAGAGAGCGGCCACTCTGGAAATAATGAAGCATTAACAATCAAGTTGGACTGGAAGGGTCTTTAATTAAAAAGAAATGCTGAATCAAGGCTGACTGTCAGATCTCAGGAAGAGTGGAAGTCTTCAGCCTGTTTTTGTTGCAATAGCAGTGTCTCTCTCTCTCTCTCTCTCTCTCTCTCTCTGGTTTTTGACTTTTGATGCCTTTCTATGAACTGACATTTGACCTCATTGTGTGAACTATACAGGTGGAAGGTGAAAGGTCATTTAGTTTTTGTCCCGTGATCCTATTTTTCATGTTATTTGGAGTAACAATGACCATATCATTGCCTTTGCCATATTGTAAATTCACACCAAAATTACCGTCCGTATCACACATTCTCATGACAGTCATGAGAAGTATGACCTATATATCCTATACATACAGTGAGCTCCAAAAGTATTGGGCAGTGACACATTTTTTGTTTTGGCTTTGTACGCAAGCGCTTTTCAATCCATATCGGGTGAACCGTTTAGAAATGACAGCACTTTTTGTACATCGTCTCCCCATTTTACGGGAACCGACGGTATTGGTACAAATTCACTTATGTGTATTAAAGTAGTGAAACATTTCGTATCTGGTCCCATATTCCTAGCACACAATGACTACATCAAGCTTGTGACTTGACAAACTTGTTGGATGCTTTTGCTGTTAGTTTTGGCTGTGTTTCAGATTTATTTTGTGCCCAATAGAAATGAATGGTAAATAAGGTATTATGTCATATTGGAGTCACTTTTATTGTAAATAAGAATAAAATGTTTCTAAATACTTCTACTTTAATGTGGATGTTACCATGACCAAAACACACAGCTACCGTGACCAAAACACACAGCTACCGTGACCACACCACACCGCTACCGTGACCAAACCACACCGCTACCGTGACCAAACCACACCGCTACCGTGACCAAACCACACCGCTACCGTGACCAAACCACACCGCTACCGTGACCAAACCACACAGCTACCGTGACCAAACCACACCGCTACCGTGACCAAACCACACCGCTACCGTGACCAAACCACACCGCTACCGTGACCAAACCACACCGCTACCGTGACCAAACCACACCGTGACCAAACCACACCACTACCGTGACCAAAACACACAGCTACCGTGACCAAATCAAACAGCAAAAGCATCCCAACAAGTTTGTAGAGTCACAAGTTTAATGTAATCATTGCGTGCTAGGAATATGGGACCAAATACTAAACCTTTACTACTTTAATACACATATAAGTGAATTTGTCCAAATCCCCTAAAATGGGTGCTGTAATTTCTAAACGGTTCACCCGAAATGGATAAATATACTCTCAAATTAAGCTCACAGTCTGCACGTTAACCTCAGTCATTGTATCATTTCAAAACCTGTGCTGGAGTACAGAGCCAAAACAGCACATTAGTCACTGTCCCAATACTTTTGGAGCTCACTATCTCTATGGATACACAGCTACTTAATACATGATTCCATGTGTGTTATTTCATAGTTTTGACGTCTTCACTATTATTCTACAAGGTAGAAAATAGTAAAAAATAAATGAAAAACCCTTGAATGAGTAGGTGTCCAAACTTTTTACTGGTACTTTGTTTTTAGTCAAGCAGTAGTAAATACAATCTCTCTGGCCGTGTTTTCAGAGGGGCTCTGAGTGGCCACTCTTCCAGGGCTTTTATTCTAATTATAATCAATTCAATTAGTTGGAGATTAGCTAATAGCTGCTGATGATGAGGTACACTTCTTTGCTTAGACCAGGCCAACAGCCTGTTAAATGTTATTTATGAAAACCTAAACATTTAGAGTGAAAAAGGAGCAGAGCAACACTGACTCTGCAGAGTTCTCTATGGCCTCAACGCTCTTTCAATACCCAATGAGTAGTAGGCTTAGGTGTTAAACAAATCAAAATATATTTCAGATTCTTCAAAGTAGCCACCATTTGCTTTGACAGCAGAATGCTGTGGTAGCCATGCTGGTTAAGTGTGCCTTGAATTGTAAATAAATCACTGACAGTGTCACTAGCAAAGCACCATCACACCACCTCTTCCATGCTTCACGGTGGGAACCACACATGCAGAGATCACCCGTTCACCTATTCTGCATCTCACAAAGACAAGGCGGTTGGAACCAAAAATCTCAAATTTGGACTCATCAGAGCAAAGGACAGATTTCCACCGGTCAAATGTCCATTGCTTGTGTTTCTTGGCCCAAGCAAGTCTCTTCTTCTTATTGGTGTCCTTTAGTAGTGGTTTCTTTGCAGCAATTTGACCATGACGGCCTGATTCACGCAGTCTCCTCTGAATAGTTGTTGTATAATTATTCCAGGGTTTTATCGTTGTCTTAGTGGACACGTTGTTTGCGGTGCTCACAACCTATGCTACACTTGTGAGAAACAAGTTTTGGTTTATTTCATTCCATTTACGAGTTTTGTCAATTTAGTTATTGTCTTGTTTGGAACGCTCCTGTCAATATTGAGTAAGGACGCGCACTTGATTACTCATTGAAGTTGGCCTGTAGGCTACCTGGCCTCCTCGCAAATGTAGTTATATAAATGAATGTGCCCATTTGGGGATCTGATAGTACTTCTGATTGGCTTAACGCACCACCGCTAATGTGCTGTGGAGCTTCTCTATGTAATATTTTCTTTACCTCAAACAGCAAGCAAGCTAAGTCTGTTTTTACAGCCACTGAGAGCGACAATAATTCCTCAATGTATTTGAAAAATCTTTTGGGCTCCCTGCCTTTCGATGACCACTCGGCGTGAAAGGAAAAAATGTCATGCTCTTATCTGGAGAAACGTCATGAAATAGGCCTACCTGATTTAGTTCTTATTGGCTATTTCTACATAGTTGGCAATAGAAGTAACTTTTTAGGTTTATAATTGATTTTTTATTTCGATTACATTTTTATGAACTAAATGACAAATGATTTTGAGATACAAAGACGTTATTATAAATTAAATGAAACTGTTCCACGAAAATGGGTGTA
>NW_027039934.1:89663-125000 GCF_034236695.1 Oncorhynchus nerka | reverse complement strand
AGAAGTGTTTTAGGGAGCGTTTGACAGTGATGAGGGGTGGTCGTTTGACTGCGGAACCGTAGCGGATACAGGCAATGAGGCAGTGATCGCTGAGATCCTGGTTGAAGACAGTTGTATGACAGGTGTATTTGGAAGGCTTTACAGATTTAGGGTTGTGCCTGGTGGGTTCCTTGATGATTTTTGTGAGATTGAGGGCATCTAGCTTAGATTGTAGGCCTGCCGGGGTGTTAAGCATATCCCAGTTTAGGTCACCTAACAGAACAAACTCTGAAGCTAGATGGGGGGGCGATCAATTCACAAATGGTGTCCAGGGCACAGCTGGGAGCTGAGGGGGGTCGGTAGCAGGCGGCACCAGTGAGAGACTTATGTCTGTGTTCTCTGTATTCCTGACTGAGGATGTGTTCCTGTCTCTATAGTCCTGACTGAGGATGTGTTTCTGTCTAAATCGAATAGTGTCTGGAAGTGCGTTCCACAGCTGTGGAGTACTTCCGGGTTGGAGCGAGCGGTCGCATCTGCACTCGGTCCGCAGGTAGTATTACATTTCATTACATTTCATTATAGTACAACGGTTTGATTTGTCTAATCTTATCAATTTCTTCTTAGCTAGCTACACAGCCGTCTTTGTATCATAGATAATTGCGTAATTATCGTATTTCGTCGTCCTAACGCAGTCTACACTGCCCTGCAGCTAGCCAGCTAGCTAACGTCCACCGTTAGCTAGTCCACCGTCTACCGATTAGCAGCACAACTATTACACTCAACTGAACGACTTGATTAGTGCAGTGTTAGCTAGCTACATAGTTGTCTTTGCTGTCTTCGTACCCAAGATAATTGTGTAGTTTAGAGTGTGTAGTTTTATGTCGTCCTTAACATAGGAGACTCTGCTAGCTAGCCAACAGCTAGCCAACGTCTACCGAACAGAACTTCTGCACTCAACAATCCGGTCGCATTTCGCTTCGCTCCACAGGTAGTATCACATTTTTCATTTCATTTCATTACAGTACAACGGCTTGATTTGTTTGATCGTAGCTAGCTACATAGCTAGCTACACAGCCGTCTTTGTATCAAAGATAATTGTGTAGTCTAGAGCGATTTCCTAGGTTAGTTAGCCAGCTATTGTCGTTCTTTTAACGCAACGTAACGTAATCAACACTGCTAGCTAGCCAGCTAGCCCCGAATAGCAGCACAGTAGAAACTATTACACTCAACGGAACGACTTGATTAGTGTAGTGTCAACAACGCAGCCAATGCCAACTAGCCTACTTAGTCAACAACGCAGCCTCTGCCAGCTAGCCTACTTCAGCAGTACTGTATCATTTTAATCATTTTAGTCAATAAGATTCTTGCTACGTAAGCTTAACTCTCTGAACACTCGTGACGCGTAGTCCACTTGTCATTCAATCTCCTTTGCATTAGCGTAGCCTCTTGTGTAGCCTGTCAACTATGTGTCTGTCTATCCCTGTTCTCTCCTCTCTGCACAGACCATACAAACGCTCCACACCGCGTGGCCGCGGCCACCTAATCTGGTGGTCCCAGCGCGCACGACCCACGTGGAGTTCCAGGTCTCCGGTAGCCTCTGGAACTGCCGATCTGCGGCCAACAAGGCAGAGTTCATCTCCGCCTATGTCTCCCTCCAGTCCTCGACTTCTTGGCACTGACGGAAACATGGATCACCACAGACAACACTGCTACTCCTACTGCTCTCTCTTCGTCTGCCCACGTGTTCTCGCACACCCGAGCTTCTGGTCAGCGGGGTGGTGGCACCGGGATCCTCATCTCTCCCAAGTGGTCATTCTCTCTTTCTCCCCTTACCCATCTGTCTATCGCCTCCGTTGAATTCCATGCTGTCACAGTTACCAGCCCTTTCAAGCTTAACATCCTTATCATTTATCGCCCTCCAGGTTCCCTCGGAGAGTTCATCAATGAGCTTGATGCCTTGATAAGCTCCTTTCCTGAGGACGGCTCACCTCTCACAGTTCTGGGCGACTTTAACCTCCCCACGCCTACCTTTGACTCATTCCTCTCTGCCTCCTTCTTTCCACTCCTCTCCTCTTTTGACCTCACCCTCTCACCTTCCCCCCTACTCACAAGGCAGGAAATACGCTCGACCTCATCTTTACTAGATGCTGTTCTTCCACTAACCTCGTTGCAACTCCCCTCCAAGTCTCCGACCACTACCTTGTATCCTTTTCCCTCTCGCTCTCATCCAACACTTCCCACACTGCCCCTACTCGGATGGTATCGCGCCGTCCCAACCTTCGCTCTCTCTCCCCCGCTACTCTCTCCTCTTCCATCCTATCATCTCTTCCCTCTGCTCAAACCTTCTCCAACCTATCTCCTGATTCTGCCTCCTCAACCCTCCTCTCCTCCCTTTCTGCATCCTTTGACTCTCTATGTCCCCTATCCTCCAGGCCGGCTCGGTCCTCCCCTCCCGCTCCGTGGCTCGACGACTCATTGCGAGCTCACAGAACAGGGCTCCGGGCAGCCGAGCGGAAATGGAGGAAAACTCGCCTCCCTGCGGACCTGACATCCTTTCACTCCCTCCTCTCTACATTTTCCTCTTCTCTCTCTGCTGCTAAAGCCACTTTCTACCACTCTAAATTCCAAGCATCTGCCTCTAACCCTAGGAAGCTCTTTGCAACCTTCTCCTCCCTCCTGAATCCTCCTCCCCCTCCCCCCTCCTCCCTCTCTGCAGATGACTTCGTCAACCATTTTGAAAAGAAGGTCGACGACATCCGATCCTCGTTTGCTAAGTCAAACGACACCGCTGGTTCTGCTCACACTGCCCTACCCTGTGCTCTGACCTCTTTCTCCCCTCTCTCTCCAGATGAAATCTCGCGTCTTGTGACGGCCGCCCCTACAACCTGCCCGCTTGACCCTATCCCCTCCTCTCTTCTCCAGACCATTTCCGGAGACCTCCTCCCTTACCTCACCTCGCTCATCAACTCATCCCTGACCGCTGGCTACGTCCCTTCCGTCTTCAAGAGAGCGAGAGTTGCACCCCTTCTGAAAAAACCTACACTCGATCCCTCCGATGTCAACAACTACAGACCAGTATCCCTTCTTTCTTTTCTCTCCAAAACTCTTGAACGTGCCGTCCTTGGTCAGCTCTCCCGCTATCTCTCTCAGAATGACCTTCTTGATCCAAATCAGTCAGGTTTCAAGACTAGTCATTCAACTGAGACTGCTCTTCTCTGTATCACGGAGGCGCTCCGCACTGCTAAAGCTAACTCTCTCTCCTCTGCTCTCACCCTTCTAGACCTATCGGCTGCCTTCGATACTGTGAACCATCAGATCCTCCTCTCCACCCTCTCCGAGTTGGGCATCTCCGGCGCGGCCCACGCTTGGATTGCGTCCTACCTGACAGGTCGCTCCTACCAGGTGGCGTGGCGAGAATCCGTCTCCACACCACGTGCTCTCACCACTGGTGTCCCCAGGGCTCTGTTCTAGGCCCTCTCCTATTCTCGCTATACACCAAGTCACTTGGCTCTGTCATAACCTCACATGGTCTCTCCTATCATTGCTATGCAGACGACACACAATTAATCTTCTCCTTTCCCCCTTCTGATGACCAGGTGGCGAATCGCATCTCTGCATGTCTGGCAGACATATCCGTGTGGATGACGGATCACCACCTCAAGCTGAACCTCGGCAAGACGGAGCTGCTCTTCCTCCCGGGGAAGGACTGCCCGTTCCATGATCTCGCCATCACGGTTGACAACTCCATTGTGTCCTCCTCCCAGAGCGCTAAGAACCTTGGCGTGATCCTGGACAACACCCTGTCGTTCTCAACTAACATCAAGGCGGTGGCCCGTTCCTGTAGGTTCATGCTCTACAACATCCGCAGAGTACGACCCTGCCTCACACAGGAAGCGGCGCAGGTCCTAATCCAGGCACTTGTCATCTCCCGTCTGGATTACTGCAACTCGCTGTTGGCTGGGCTCCCTGCCTGTGCCATTAAACCCCTACAACTCATCCAGAACGCCGCAGCCCGTCTGGTGTTCAACCTTCCCAAGTTCTCTCACGTCACCCCGCTCCTCCGCTCCCTCCACTGGCTTCCAGTTGAAGCTCGCATCCGCTACAAGACCATGGTGCTTGCCTACGGAGCTGTGAGGGGAACGGCACCTCAGTACCTCCAGGCTCTGATCAGGCCCTACACCCAAACAAGGGCACTGCGTTCATCCACCTCTGGCCTGCTCGCCTCCCTACCACTGAGGAAGTACAGTTCCCGCTCAGCCCAGTCAAAACTGTTCGCTGCTCTGGCCCCCCAATGGTGGAACAAACTCCCTCACGACGCCAGGACAGCGGAGTCAATCACCACCTTCCGGAGACACCTGAAACCCCACCTCTTTAAGGAATACCTAGGATAGGATAAAGTAATCCCTCTCACCCCCCCTCCCCCTGAAAAGATTTAGATGCACTACTGTTCCACTGGAGGTCATAAGGTGAATGCACCAATTTGTAAGTCGCTCTGGATAAGAGCGTCTGCTAAATGACTTAAATGTAAATGTAAATGTAAATGTCTCTGTAGTCCTGACTGAGGATGTGTTTCTGTCTCTGTAGTCCTGACTGAGGATGTGTTTCTGTCACTGTAGTCCTGACTGAGGATGTGTTTCTGTGTTCTCTGTAGTCCTGATTGAGGATTTGTTTCTGTGTTCTCTGTAGTCCTGACTGAGGATGTGTTTCTGTCTCTGTAGTCCTGACTGAGGATGTGTTTCTGTCTCTGTAGTCCTGACTGAGGATGTGTTTCTGTCTCTGTAGTCATGACTGAGGATGTTTTTCTGTCTCTGTAGTCCTGACTGAGGATGCGTTTCTGTCTCTGTAGTCCTGATTGAGGATGTGTTCTCTGTAGTCCTGACTGAGGATGTGTTTCTGTGTTCTCTGTAGTCCTGATTGAGGATTTGTTTCTGTGTTCTCTGTAGTCCTGACTGAGGATGTGTTTCTGTCTCTGTAGTCCTGACTGAGGATGTGTTTCTGTCTCTGTAGTCCTGACTGAGGATGTGTTTCTGTCTCTGTAGTCATGACTGAGGATGTTTTTCTGTCTCTGTAGTCCTGACTGAGGATGCATTTCTGTCTCTGTAGTCCTGATTGAGGATGTGTTCTCTGTAGTCCTGACTGAGGATGTGTTTCTGTGTTTTCTGTAGTCCTGACTGAGGATGTGTTTCTGTGTTCGCTGTAGTCCTGACTGAGGATGTATTTCTGTCTCTGTAGTCCTGACTGAGGATGTGTTTCCGTGTTCTCTGTAGTCCTGACTGAGGATGTATTTCTGTCTCTGTAGTCCTGACTGAGGATGTGTTTCTGTGTTCTCTGTAGTCCTGATTGAGGATGTGTTTCTGTCTCTATAGTCCTGACTGAGGATTTGTTTCTGTCTCTGTAGTCCTGACTGAGGATGTGTTTCTGTGTTCTCTGTAGTCCTGACTGAGGATGTGTTTCTGTGTTCTCTGTAGTCTTGAATGAGGATGTGTTTTTGTGTTCTCTGTAGTCCTGACTGAGGATGTGTTTCTGTGTTCTCTGTAGACCTGAGTGAGGATACGTCTGGTGACCACTCCGGTGGGGAGAATGGTGGTGGTAGCGGCAGTGAGAAGGACCAGGACCCTAGCAGCTCCCCCGAGGGCTCCAAGCCTTCCTGCTTCACCCCCGAGCCCTCGGACACCCCAAACCAGGCCGAGGAGTGTCGCTACAGCTTCCCCCATCCCCTTCCCAGCCTCCCTCTCCCCCTAGCCTTCCCCAAGACCTGCAGCACCTCTCCAGAGCCCAAGGCAGACAGCCCCACTAAAGGTTACCCCGGTGTTGGGGCAGGGGGGCTGCCAGTGGACCACAGCCTGGTGATTGAGGGCCTGTCTGGGTCTGTCTCCTTCCCTTCAACCTGCGAGCCAACCGGCCACCCCTGGAGGTGGTTAAGAAGATCTTCCCGTCCCACAAGCCCCCGGTGCTGGAGCTGATCCTGCAGGGGTGTGGAGGGGACCTGGTGGGGGCCATCGAGGTGCTGCTGTCCAGCCAGGCCCAGGAGGCCAGGGGGGGTCACCCCCACCCCGACACCCTGGTCCTTCCCTCTAATAGCCACCTCCTCGATCACCCCCTGGGGTCCTACCACTCTCTGGCCTCCGCCGCTAAGTGGTCTGTGGGCTCTGCTTTCAGGGTGCCTGAGTCTCTGCGCTTCTCGTCTGACTCGTCGTCCGGCCCCCTGGCCCTACACCCCGGGTCTTTCCCCCATCCCCCCCGCTACCCCTTGATGCTGAGGAACTCTCTGACACGCAGCGGCCAGGTCGGACCCTTCTGCAACGACGTGACGCTGTGGAACACCATGACACTGCAGCAGCAGTACCAACTCAGGTCAGCTCAGTACGTCTCTCCTTTCTCCTCCACTGGCGTCTTCCAACGCTCTCCGCTCCTCTCCTCTTCCTCTTCCTCCTCCTCCTCCCGCCCCCAGGAAGAGCACCGTCTCTCCCAGCTGGAGGAGGGCTGCCACCCTACCCCCATCCCCCCCACCCCCGGGGCCAAACAGACCCTCTACACTCATGAGGAGGAGTACGAGGACCGCTCCGACTCCACCGACTCACGAATTCTCAACTCCTCCACCTGACCCTCCTGAACCACCCAAACCTATGGGTTATATCTCTATACCTGAACCAATGAAACAATGAACCTGTGGGTTATATCTCTATACCTGAACCAATGAAACAATGAACCTGTGGGTTGTATCTCTATACCTGAACCAATGAAACAATGAACCTGTGGATTGTATCTCTATACCTGAACCAATGAAACAATGAACCTGTGGGTTATATCTCTATACCTGAACCAATGAAACAATGAACCTGTTGGTTATATCTCTATACCTGAACCAATGAAACAATGAACCTGTGGGTTGTATCTCTATACCTGAACCAATGAAACAATGAACCTGTGGATTGTATCTCTATACCTGAACCAATGAAACAATGAACCTGTGGGTTATATCTCTATACCTGAACCAATGAAACAATGAACCTGTGGCTTGTATCTCTATACCTGAACCAATGAAACAATGAACCTGTGGGTTGTATCTCTATACCTGAACCAATGAAACAATGAACCTGTGGCTTGTATCTCTATACCTGAACCAATGAAACAATGAACCTGTGGGTTGTATCTCTATACCTGAACCAATGAAACAATGAACCTGTGGGTTGTATCTCTATACCTGAACCAATGAAACAATGAACCTGTGGGTTGTATCTCTATACCTGAACCAATGAAACAATGAACCATGCCGCACTGGTTACTTAAGCACCAAAAATGTATTGTGAACAAATCTTTAATGTGAATAATGCAAGAGTGGGTATCAAGACAGGTTGTTGTCTTGAACTGAACTTTGTCACGCAGCCATCGGCCCCCCTACAGGTAATGTAGCTGAATGTTAGGTCGTAACATTATCTCTACAGGTAATGTAGCTGAATGTAAGGTCGTGACATTATCTCTACAGGTAATGTAGCTGAATGTTAGGTCGTGACATTATCTCTCTGCAGGTAATGTAGCTGAATGTTAGGTCGTGACATTATCTCTCTGCAGGTAATGTAGCTGAATGTTAGGTCGTAACATTATCTCTACAGGTAATGTAGCTGAATGTTAGGTCGTGACATTATCTCTCTACAGGTAATGTAGCTGAATGTTAGGTCGTAACATTCTCTCTACAGGTAATGTAGCTGAATGTTAGGTCGTAACATTATCTCTACAGGTAATGTAGCTGAATGTTAGGTCGTGACATTATCTCTCTGCAGGTAATGTAGCTGAATGTTAGATCGTAACATTATCACATGGATATGACCAAAAAGAATGAATTTAAAATGATGGGATAGATCAGATAGATCACGTGTTTGTGAACGTTCATCTCTTTCCAGACACTATGCATGTGAATAATATGTCCTTGATGTTAAGATCTGATGCATGTCAAGATTATTAATAAACATAGGTGATAATAGCAAAACATTGTGTCCTCGTTATTTCCAAAATGATAATATACATTGGTGCAAATTGGTTGCTATACTAAATGAATGGTATACTGTAATGTAGTTTAATGTCGAATAACCCACAAGAGTAGGGATCATCAACTAGATTCAGCTGTGGGACGATTTGTACTGGAGCGGATGGTCGGTCGGGGGCCGGAACATAATGACAAATCATTTGCAAATTGACTGCAAGAATCCCAAACAGATATGTTAGACTAAAACATCATTATTTCAAACCTTGCTTACATTTGTATACAATCACGTGTCTCTGTACTATGGGCGGGAATACACTTCGGAACAGATTTCTTCAATTAAAATCTCTTGGAGATGATTTGCTGGTGTTTTTACAGTCTTTTATGTCCAACATTGAAAATTCCACTTTTTAAGGAACTTATCTTTCGGCCCTGCATGGAAATGTACAGTTGAAATCGAAAGTTTACATACACTTAGGTTGAAGTCATGAAATCTCATTTTTCATCCACTCCACAAATGTCTTGTTAAACAAGCAATAGTTTTGGAAAGTCGGTTAGGACATCTACTTTGTGCATGACACAAGTCATTTTGACACAGGTAGTTTTGACACAGGTAGTTTTGACACAAGTCATTTTGACACAGGTAGTTTTGACACAAGTCATTTTGACACAGGTAGTTTTTCTTTTTTTTTTTTTTTTACAGAAGTGTACATCCACTAAGTTGACTGTGCCTTTAAACAGCTTGGAAAATTCCAGAAAAGTATGTCATGGCTTTAGAAGCTTCTGATAGGCTAATTGTCATAATTTGAGTCAATTGGAGGTGTACCTGTAGATGTATTTCAAGGCCTACCTTCAAACTCAGTGCCTCTTTGCTTTGCATCATGGGAAAATCCAAAGAAATCAGCCAAGACCTCAGAAAAAAAATTGTAGACCTCCACAAGTCTGGTTCATCCTTGAGAGCAATTTCCAAATGCCTAAAGGTACCATGTTCATCTGTACAAACAATAGTACGCAAGTATAAACACCATGGGAAAACACAGCTGTCATACCGCTCAGGAAGGAGATGCGTTCTGTCTCCTGGAGATGAACACACTTTGGTGCAAAAGTGCAAATCAATCCCAGAACAACAGCAAAGGACCTTGCGAAGATGCTGGAGGAAACAGGTACAAAAGTATCTATATCCACAGTAAAAATGAGTCCTATATCGACATAACCTGAAGGCCGCTCCATGGACTTTACAGTGTCCCAGAACTTTTTGGAGTTAGAGCTACAGGATGCAAATTTCTGCCTGAAGAAGCTTGCCTTAGCTTTCCTGACTGACTGCGTGTATTGGTTCCTGACTTCCCTGAACAGTTGCATATTGCGGGGACTATTCGATGCTATTGCAGTCCGCCACAGGATGTTTTTGTGCTGGTCGAGGGCAGTCAGGTCTGGAGTGAACCAAGGGCTATATCTGTTCTTAGTTCTGCATTTTTTGAACGGAGCATGCATATCTAAAACTTCCGTCGCCGACAGAGATGGCCGCCTCGCTTCGCATTCCTAGGAAACTATGCAGTTTTTGTTTTTTTTTACGTGTTATTTCTTACATTAGTACCCCAGGTCATCTTAGGTTTCATTACATACAGTTGAACTACTGAAGAACTACTGAATTACTACTGAACTTCTGAATATAAGAGCAGCGTCAACTCACCATCAGTACGACCAAGAATATGACTTTCGCAAAGCGGATCCTGTGGTCTGCCTTTCACCCAGGACAACGGAATGGATCCCAGCCGGCGACCCAAAAAACGACTTCGTAAAGAGGGAAACGTAGCGGTCTTCTGGTCAGACTCCGGAGACGGGCACATCGTGCACCACTCCCCAGTATACTTCTCGCCAATGTCCAGTCTCTTGACAACAAGGTTGATGAAATCCGAGCAAGGGTAGCATTCCAAAGGGACATCAGAGACTGTAACGTTCTTTGCTTCACGGAAACATGGCTCACTGGAGAGACGCTATCGGTCGGTGCAGCCAGCTGGTTTCTCCACGCATCGCGCCGACAGAAACAAACATCTTTCTGGTAAGAAGAGGGGCGGGGTCGTATGCCTTATGGCTAACGAGACGTAGTGTGGTCACAAAAGCATACAGGAACTCAAGTCCTTCTGTTCACCTGATTTAGAATTCCTCACAATCAAATGTCGACCGCATTATCTACCAAGGGTATTCTCTTCGATTATAATCACAGCCGTATATATTCCCCCAAGCAGACACATCGATGGCTCTGAACGAACTTTATTTGACTCTTTGCAAACTGGAATCCATACATCCTGAGGCTGCATTCATTGTAGCCGGGGATTTTAACAAGGCTAATCTGAAAACAAGACTCCCTAAATTGTATCAGCATATCGATTGCGCAACCAGGGCTGGCAAAACCTTGGATCATTGCTATTCTAACTTCTGCGACGCATATAAGGCCCTGCCCTGCCCTCCTTTCGGAAAAGCTGACCACGACTCCATTTTGCTGATCCCTGCCTACAGACAGAAACTAAAACAAGAAGCTCCCACGCTGAGGTCTGTTCAACGCTGGTCCGACCAATCTGATTCCACACTCCAAGACTGCTTCCATCACGTGGACTGGGATATGTTTCGTATTGCGTCAGACAACAACATTGACGAATACGCTGATTCGGTGTGCGAGTTCATTAGAACGTGCGTTGAAGATGTCGTTCCCATAGCAACGATTAAAACATTCCCAAACCAGAAACCGTGGATTGATGGCAGCATTCGCGTGAAACTGAAAGTGCGAACCACTGCTTTTAATCAGGGCAAGGTGACCGGTAACATGACCGAATACAAACAGTGTAGCTATTCCCTCCGCAAGGCAATCAAACAAGCTAAGCGTCAGTATAGAGACAAAGTAGAATCTCAATTCAACGGCTCAGACACAAGAGGTATGTGGCAGGGTCTACAGTCAATCACGGATTACAAAAAGAAACCAGCCCCGTCACGCACCAGGATGTCTTGCTCCCAGGCAGACTAAATAACTTTTTTGCCCGCTTTGAGGACAATACAGTGCCACTGACACGGCCTGCAACCAAAACATGCGGCCTCTCCTTCACTGCAGTCGAGGTGAGTAAAACATTTAAACGTGTTAACCCTCGCAAGGCTGCAGGCCCAGACGGCATCCCCAGCCGCACCCTCAGAGCATGCGCAGACCAGCTGGCTGGTGTGTTTACGGACATATTCAATCAATTCTATCCCAGTCTGCTGTTCCCACATGCTTCAAGAGGGCCACCATTGTTCCTGTTCTCAAGAAAGCTAAGGTAACTGAGCTAAACGACTACCGCCCTGTAGCACTCACTTCCGTCATCATGAAGTGCTTTGAGAGACTAGTCAAGGACCATATCACCTCTACCCTACCTGACACCCTAGACCCACTCCAATTTGCTTACCGCCCAAATAGGTCCACAGATGATGCAATCTCAACCACACTGCACACTGCCCTAACCCATCTGGACAAGAGGAATACCTATGTTAGAATGCTGTTCATCGACTACAGCTCGGCATTTAACACCATAGTACCCTCCAAGCTCGTCATCAAGCTCGAGACCCTGGGTCTCGACCCCGCCTGTGCAACTGGGTACTGGACTTCCTGACGGGCCGCCCCCAGGTGGTGAGTGTAGGCAACAACATCTCCACCCCGCTGATCCTCAACACTGGGGCCCCACAAGGGTGCGTTCTGAGCCCTCTCCTGTACTCCCTGTTCACCCACGACTGCGTGGCCACGCACGCCTTCAACTCAATCATCAAGTTTGCGGACGACACAACAGTGGTAGGCTTGATTACCAACAACGACAAGACGGCCTACAGGGAGGAGGTGAGGGCCCTCGGAGTGTGGTGTCAGGAAAATAACCTCACACTCAACGTCAACAAAACTAAGGAGATGATTGTGGACTTCAGGAAACAGCAGAGGGAACACCCCCCTATCCACATCGATGGAACAGTAGTGGAGAGGGTATCAAGTTTTAAGTTCCTCGGCATACACATCACAGACAACCTGAATTGGTCCACCCACACAGACAGCATCGTGAAGAAGGCGCAGCAGCGCCTCTTCAACCTCAGGAGGCTGAAGAAATTCAGCTTGTCACCAAAAGCACTCACAAACTTCTACAGATGCACAATCGAGAGCATCCTGGCGGGCTGTATCACCGCCTGGTACGGCAACTGCTCCGCCCACAACCGTAAGGCTCTCCAGAGGGTAGTGAGGTCTGCACAACGCATCACCGAGGGCAAACTACCTGCCCTCCAGGACACCTACACCACCCGATGTTACAGGAAGGCCATAAAGATCATCAAGGACAACAACCACCTGAGCCACTGCCTGTTCACCCCGCTATCATCCAGAAGGCGAGGTCAGTACAGGTGCATCAAAGCTGGGACCGAGAGACTGAAAAACAGCTTCTATCTCAAGGCCATCAGACTGTTAAACAGCCACCACTAACATTGAGTGGCTGCTGCAACACACTGACTCAACTCCAGCCACTTTAATAATGGGAATTGATGGGAAATGATGTAAAATATATCACTAGCCACTTTAAACAATGCTACCTAATATAATGTTTACATACCCTACATTATTCATCTCATATGTATATGTATATACTGTACTCTATATCATCTACTGCATCTTTATGTAATACATGTATCACTAGCCACTTTAAATATGCCACTTTGTTTACATACTCATCTCATATGTATATATTGTACTCGATACCATCTACTGTATCTTGCCTATGCCGCTCTGTACCATCACTCATTCATATATCTTTATGTACATATTCTTTATCCCCTTACACTTGTGTGTATAAGACAGTAGTTTTGGAATTGTTAGTTAGATTACTTGTTGGTTATTACTGCATTGTCGGAACTAGAAGCACAAGCATTTCGCTACACTTGCATTAACATCTGCTAACCATGTGTATGTGACAAAAAAAAATATTTGATTTGATTTGAGGAAGTTACTTTTAAAGAATGACCAGGCATCCTCAACTGACGGGATGAGGTCAATATCCTTCCAGGATACCCGGGCAGGTCGATTAGAAAGGCCTGCTCACAGAAGTGTTTTAGGGAGCGTTTGACAGTGATGAGGGGTGGTCGTTTGACTGCGGAACCGTAGCGGATACAGGCAATGAGGCAGTGATCGCTGAGATCCTGGTTGAAGACAGTTGTATGACAGGTGTATTTGGAAGGCTTTACAGATTTAGGGTTGTGCCTGGTGGGTTCCTTGATGATTTTTGTGAGATTGAGGGCATCTAGCTTAGATTGTAGGCCTGCCGGGGTGTTAAGCATATCCCAGTTTAGGTCACCTAACAGAACAAACTCTGAAGCTAGATGGGGGGGCGATCAATTCACAAATGGTGTTCAGGGCACAGCTGGGAGCTGAGGGGGGTCGGTAGCAGGCGGCACCAGTGAGAGACTTATGTCTGTGTTCTCTGTATTCCTGACTGAGGATGTGTTCCTGTCTCTATAGTCCTGACTGAGGATGTGTTTCTGTCTAAATCGAATAGTGTCTGGAAGTGCGTTCCACAGCTGTGGAGTACTTCCGGGTTGGAGCGGCGGTCGCATCTGCACTCGGTCCGCAGGTAGTATTACATTTCATTACATTTCATTATAGTACAACGGTTTGATTTGTCTAATCTTATCAATTTCTTCTTAGCTAGCTACACAGCCGTCTTTGTATCATAGATAATTGCGTAATTATCGTATTTCGTCGTCCCTAACGCAGTCTACACTGCCCTGCAGCTAGCCAGCTAGCTAACGTCCACCGTTAGCTAGTCCACCGTCTACCGATTAGCAGCACAACTATTACACTCAACTGAACGACTTGATTAGTGCAGTGTTAGCTAGCTACATAGTTGTCTTTGCTGTCTTCGTTTTTAAGATAATTGTGTAGTTTAGAGTGTGTAGTTTTATGTCGTCCTTAACATAGGAGACTCTGCTAGCTAGCCAACAGCTAGCCAACGTCTACCGAACAGAACTTCTGCACTCAACAATCCGGGTCGCATTTCGCTTCGCTCCACAGGTAGTATCACATTTTTCATTTCATTTCATTACAGTACAACGGCTTGATTTGTTTGATCGTAGCTAGCTACATAGCTAGCTACACAGCCGTCTTTGTATCAAAGATAATTGTGTAGTCTAGAGCGATTTCCTAGGTTAGTTAGCCAGCTATTGTCGTTCTTTTAACGCAACGTAACGTAATCAACACTGCTAGCTAGCCAGCTAGCCCCGAATAGCAGCACAGTAGAAACTATTACACTCAACGGAACGACTTGATTAGTGTAGTGTCAACAACGCAGCCAATGCCAACTAGCCTACTTAGTCAACAACGCAGCCTCTGCCAGCTAGCCTACTTCAGCAGTACTGTATCATTTTAATCATTTTAGTCAATAAGATTCTTGCTACGTAAGCTTAACTCTCTGAACACTCGTGACGCGTAGTCCACTTGTCATTCCAATCTCCTTTGCATTAGCGTAGCCTCTTGTGTAGCCTGTCAACTATGTGTCTGTCTATCCCTGTTCTCTCCTCTCTGCACAGACCATACAAACGCTCCACACCGCGTGGCGCGCCACCTAATCTGGTGGTCCCAGCGCGCACGACCCACGTGGAGTTCCAGGTCTCCGGTAGCCTCTGGAACTGCCGATCTGCGGCCAACAAGGCAGAGTTCATCTCCGCCTATGTCTCCCTCCAGTCCCTCGACTTCTTGGCACTGACGGAAACATGGATCACCACAGACAACACTGCTACTCCTACTGCTCTCTCTTCGTCTGCCCACGTGTTCTCGCACACCCCGAGAGCTTCTGGTCAGCGGGGTGGTGGCACCGGGATCCTCATCTCTCCCAAGTGGTCATTCTCTCTTTCTCCCCTTACCCATCTGTCTATCGCCTCCGTTGAATTCCATGCTGTCACAGTTACCAGCCCTTTCAAGCTTAACATCCTTATCATTTATCGCCCTCCAGGTTCCCTCGGAGAGTTCATCAATGAGCTTGATGCCTTGATAAGCTCCTTTCCTGAGGACGGCTCACCTCTCACAGTTCTGGGCGACTTTAACCTCCCCACGCCTACCTTGACTCATTCCTCTCTGCCTCCTTCTTTCCACTCCTCTCCTCTTTTGACCTCACCCTCTCACCTTCCCCCCTACTCACAAGGCAGGAAATACGCTCGACCTCATCTTTACTAGATGCTGTTCTTCCACTAACCTCGTTGCAACTCCCCTCCAAGTCTCCGACCACTACCTTGTATCCTTTTCCCTCTCGCTCTCATCCAACACTTCCCACACTGCCCCTACTCGGATGGTATCGCGCCGTCCCAACCTTCGCTCTCTCCCCCCGCTACTCTCTCCTCTTCCATCCTATCATCTCTTCCCTCTGCTCAAACCTTCTCCAACCTATCTCCTGATTCTGCCTCCTCAACCCTCCTCTCCTCCCTTTCTGCATCCTTTGACTCTCTATGTCCCCTATCCTCCAGGCCGGCTCGGTCCTCCCCTCCCGCTCCGTGGCTCGACGACTCATTGCGAGCTCACAGAACAGGGCTCCGGGCAGCCGAGCGGAAATGGAGGAAAACTTCGCCTCCCTGCGGACCTGACATCCTTTCACTCCCTCCTCTCTACATTTTCCTCTTCTCTCTCTGCTGCTAAAGCCACTTTCTACCACTCTAAATTCCAAGCATCTGCCTCTAACCCTAGGAAGCTCTTTGCAACCTTCTCCTCCCTCCTGAATCCTCCTCCCCCTCCCCCTCCTCCCCTCTCTGCAGATGACTTCGTCAACCATTTTGAAAAGAAGGTCGACGACATCCGATCCTCGTTTGCTAAGTCAAACGACACCGCTGGTTCTGCTCACACTGCCCTACCCTGTGCTCTGACCTCTTTCTCCCCTCTCTCTCCAGATGAAATCTCGCGTCTTGTGACGGCCGGCCGCCCTACAACCTGCCCGCTTGACCCTATCCCCTCCTCTCTTCTCCAGACCATTTCCGGAGACCTCCTCCCTTACCTCACCTCGCTCATCAACTCATCCCTGACCGCTGGCTACGTCCCTTCCGTCTTCAAGAGAGCGAGAGTTGCACCCCTTCTGAAAAAACCTACACTCGATCCCTCCGATGTCAACAACTACAGACCAGTATCCCTTCTTTCTTTTCTCTCCAAAACTCTTGAACGTGCCGTCCTTGGTCAGCTCTCCCGCTATCTCTCTCAGAATGACCTTCTTGATCCAAATCAGTCAGGTTTCAAGACTAGTCATTCAACTGAGACTGCTCTTCTCTGTATCACGGAGGCGCTCCGCACTGCTAAAGCTAACTCTCTCTCCTCTGCTCTCATCCTTCTAGACCTATCGGCTGCCTTCGATACTGTGAACCATCAGATCCTCCTCTCCACCCTCTCCGAGTTGGGCATCTCCGGCAAGGCCCACGCTTGGATTGCGTCCTACCTGACAGGTCGCTCCTACCAGGTGGCGTGGCGAGAATCCGTCTCCACACCACGTGCTCTCACCACTGGTGTCCCCCAGGGCTCTGTTCTAGGCCCTCTCCTATTCTCGCTATACACCAAGTCACTTGGCTCTGTCATAACCTCACATGGTCTCTCCTATCATTGCTATGCAGACGACACACAATTAATCTTCTCTTTCCCCTTCTGATGACCAGGTGGCGAATCGCATCTCTGCATGTCTGGCAGACATATCCGTGTGGATGACGGATCACCACCTCAAGCTGAACCTCGGCAAGACGGAGCTGCTCTTCCTCCCGGGGAAGGACTGCCCGTTCCATGATCTCGCCATCACGGTTGACAACTCCATTGTGTCCTCCTCCCAGAGCGCTAAGAACCTTGGCGTGATCCTGGACAACACCCTGTCGTTCTCAACTAACATCAAGGCGGTGGCCCGTTCCTGTAGGTTCATGCTCTACAACATCCGCAGAGTGTCGACCCTGCCTCACACAGGAAGCGGCGCAGGTCCTAATCCAGGCACTTGTCATCTCCCCGTCTGGATTACTGCAACTCGCTGTTGGCTGGGCTCCCTGCCTGTGCCATTAAACCCCTACAACTCATCCAGAACGCCGCAGCCCGTCTGGTGTTCAACCTTCCCAAGTTCTCTCACGTCACCCCGCTCCTCCGCTCCCTCCACTGGCTTCCAGTTGAAGCTCGCATCCGCTACAAGACCATGGTGCTTGCCTACGGAGCTGTGAGGGGAACGGCACCTCAGTACCTCCAGGCTCTGATCAGGCCCTACACCCAAACAAGGGCACTGCGTTCATCCACCTCTGGCCTGCTCGCCTCCCTACCACTGAGGAAGTACAGTTCCCGCTCAGCCCAGTCAAAACTGTTCGCTGCTCTGGCCCCCAATGGTGGAACAAACTCCCTCACGACGCCAGGACAGCGGAGTCAATCACCACCTTCCGGAGACACCTGAAACCCCACCTCTTTAAGGAATACCTAGGATAGGATAAAGTAATCCCTCTCACCCCCTCCCCTGAAAAGATTTAGATGCACTACTGTTCCACTGGAGGTCATAAGGTGAATGCACCAATTTGTAAGTCGCTCTGGATAAGAGCGTCTGCTAAATGACTTAAATGTAAATGTAAATGTAAATGTCTCTGTAGTCCTGACTGAGGATGTGTTTTTCTGTCTCTGTAGTCCTGACTGAGGATGTGTTTCTGTCACTGTAGTCCTGACTGAGGATGTGTTTCTGTGTTCTCTGTAGTCCTGATTGAGGATTTGTTTCTGTGTTCTCTGTAGTCCTGACTGAGGATGTGTTTCTGTCTCTGTAGTCCTGACTGAGGATGTGTTTCTGTCTCTGTAGTCCTGACTGAGGATGTGTTTCTGTCTCTGTAGTCATGACTGAGGATGTTTTTCTGTCTCTGTAGTCCTGACTGAGGATGCGTTTCTGTCTCTGTAGTCCTGATTGAGGATGTGTTCTCTGTAGTCCTGACTGAGGATGTGTTTCTGTGTTCTCTGTAGTCCTGATTGAGGATTTGTTTCTGTGTTCTCTGTAGTCCTGACTGAGGATGTGTTTCTGTCTCTGTAGTCCTGACTGAGGATGTGTTTCTGTCTCTGTAGTCCTGACTGAGGATGTGTTTCTGTCTCTGTAGTCATGACTGAGGATGTTTTTCTGTCTCTGTAGTCCTGACTGAGGATGCGTTTCTGTCTCTGTAGTCCTGATTGAGGATGTGTTCTCTGTAGTCCTGACTGAGGATGTGTTTCTGTGTTTTCTGTAGTCCTGACTGAGGATGTGTTTCTGTGTTCGCTGTAGTCCTGACTGAGGATGTATTTCTGTCTCTGTAGTCCTGACTGAGGATGTGTTTCCGTGTTCTCTGTAGTCCTGACTGAGGATGTATTTCTGTCTCTGTAGTCCTGACTGAGGATGTGTTTCTGTGTTCTCTGTAGTCCTGATTGAGGATGTGTTTCTGTCTCTATAGTCCTGACTGAGGATTTGTTTCTGTCTCTGTAGTCCTGACTGAGGATGTGTTTCTGTGTTCTCTGTAGTCCTGACTGAGGATGTGTTTCTGTGTTCTCTGTAGTCTTGAATGAGGATGTGTTTTTGTGTTCTCTGTAGTCCTGACTGAGGATGTGTTTCTGTGTTCTCTGTAGACCTGAGTGAGGATACGTCTGGTGACCACTCCGGTGGGGAGAATGGTGGTGGTAGCGGCAGTGAGAAGGACCAGGACCCTAGCAGCTCCCCCGAGGGCTCCAAGCCTTCCTGCTTCACCCCGAGCCCTCGGACACCCCAAACCAGGCCGAGGAGTGTCGCTACAGCTTCCCCCATCCCCTTCCCAGCCTCCCTCTCCCCCTAGCCTTCCCCAAGACCTGCAGCACCTCTCCAGAGCCCAAGGCAGACAGCCCCACTAAAGGTTACCCCGGTGTTGGGGCAGGGGGGCTGCCAGTGGACCACAGCCTGGTGATTGAGGGCCTGTCTGGGTCTGTCTCCTTCCTTCAACCTGCGAGCCAACCGGCCACCCCTGGAGGTGCTTAAGAAGATCTTCCCGTCCCACAAGCCCCGGTGCTGGAGCTGATCCTGCAGGGGTGTGGAGGGGACCTGGTGGGGGCCATCGAGGTGCTGCTGTCCAGCCAGGCCCAGGAGGCCAGGGGGTCACCCCACCCCGACACCCTGGTCCTTCCCTCTAATAGCCACCTCCTCGATCACCCCTGGGGTCCTACCACTCTCTGGCCTCCGCCGCTAAGTGGTCTGTGGGCTCTGCTTTCAGGGTGCCTGAGTCTCTGCGCTTCTCGTCTGACTCGTCGTCCGGCCCCCTGGCCCTACACCCGGGTCTTTCCCCATCCCCCGCTACCCCTTGATGCTGAGGAACTCTCTGACACGCGGCGGCCAGGTCGGACCCTTCTGCAACGACGTGACGCTGTGGAACACCATGACACTGCAGCAGCAGTACCAACTCAGGTCAGCTCAGTACGTCTCTCCTTTCTCCTCCACTGGCGTCTTCCAACGCTCTCCGCTCCTCTCCTCTTCCTCTTCCTCCTCCTCCTCCCGCCCCCAGGAAGAGCACCGTCTCTCCCAGCTGGAGGAGGGCTGCCACCCTACCCCCATCCCCCCACCCCGGGGCCAAACAGACCCTCTACACTCATGAGGAGGAGTACGAGGACCGCTCCGACTCCACCGACTCACGAATTCTCAACTCCTCCACCTGACCCTCCTGAACCACCCAAACCTATGGGTTATATCTCTATACCTGAACCAATGAAACAATGAACCTGTGGGTTATATCTCTATACCTGAACCAATGAAACAATGAACCTGTGGGTTGTATCTCTATACCTGAACCAATGAAACAATGAACCTGTGGATTGTATCTCTATACCTGAACCAATGAAACAATGAACCTGTGGGTTATATCTCTATACCTGAACCAATGAAACAATGAACCTGTTGGTTATATCTCTATACCTGAACCAATGAAACAATGAACCTGTGGGTTGTATCTCTATACCTGAACCAATGAAACAATGAACCTGTGGATTGTATCTCTATACCTGAACCAATGAAACAATGAACCTGTGGGTTATATCTCTATACCTGAACCAATGAAACAATGAACCTGTGGCTTGTATCTCTATACCTGAACCAATGAAACAATGAACCTGTGGGTTGTATCTCTATACCTGAACCAATGAAACAATGAACCTGTGGCTTGTATCTCTATACCTGAACCAATGAAACAATGAACCTGTGGGTTGTATCTCTATACCTGAACCAAGTCGCTCTGGATAAGTCGCTCTGTAAGTCGCTCTGGATAAGAGCGTCTGCTAAATGACTTAAATGTAAATGTAAATGAACCTGTGGGTTGTATCTCTATACCTGAACCAATGAAACAATGAACCTGTGGGTTGTATCTCTATACCTGAACCAATGAAACAATGAACCATGCCGCACTGGTTACTTAAGCACCAAAAATGTATTGTGAACAAATCTTTAATGTGAATAATGCAAGAGTGGGTATCAAGACAGGTTGTTGTCTTGAACTGAACTTTGTCACGCAGCCATCGACCCCCCTACAGGTAATGTAGCGGAATGTTAGGTCGTAACATTATCTCTACAGGTAATGTAGCTGAATGTTAGGTCGTGACATTATCTCTACAGGTAATGTAGCTGAATGTTAGGTCGTGACATTATCTCTCTGCAGGTAATGTAGCTGAATGTTAGGTCGTGACATTATCTCTCTACAGGTAATGTAGCTGAATGTTAGGTCGTAACATTCTCTCTACAGGTAATGTAGCTGAATGTTAGGTCGTAACATTATCTCTACAGGTAATGTAGCTGAATGTTAGGTCGTGACATTATCTCTCTGCAGGTAATGTAGCTGAATGTTAGATCGTAACATTATCACATGGATATGACCAAAAAGAATGAATTTAAAATGATGGGATAGATCAGATAGATCACGTGTTTGTGAACGTTCATCTCTTTCCAGACACTATGCATGTGAATAATATGTCCTTGATGTTAAGATCTGATGCATGTCAAGATTATTAATAAACATAGGTGATAATAGCAAAACATTGTGTCCTCGTTATTTCCAAAATGATAATATACATTGGTGCAAATTGGTTGCTATACTAAATGAATGGTATACTGTAATGTAGTTTAATGTCGAATAACCCACAAGAGTAGGGATCATCAACTAGATTCAGCTGTGGGACGATTTGTACTGGAGCGGATGGTCGGTCGGGGGCCGGAACATAATGACAAATCATTTGCAAATTGACTGCAAGAATCCCAAACAGATATGTTAGACTAAAACATCATTATTTCAAACCTTGCTTACATTTGTATACAATCACGTGTCTCTGTACTATGGGCGGGAATACACTTCGGAACAGATTTCTTCAATTAAAATCTCTTGGAGATGATTTGCTGGTGTTTTTACAGTCTTTTATGTCCAACATTGAAAATTCCACTTTTTTAAGGAACTTATCTTTCGGCCCTGCATGGAAATGTACAGTTGAAATCGAAAGTTTACATACACTTAGGTTGAAGTCATGAAATCTCATTTTTCATCCACTCCACAAATGTCTTGTTAAACAAGCAATAGTTTTGGAAAGTCGGTTAGGACATCTACTTTGTGCATGACACAAGTCATTTTGACACAGGTAGTTTTGACACAGGTAGTTTTGACACAAGTCATTTTGACACAGGTAGTTTTGACACAAGTCATTTTGACACAGGTAGTTTTTCTTTTTTTTTTTTTACAGAAGTGTACATCCACTAAGTTGACTGTGCCTTTAAACAGCTTGGAAAATTCCAGAAAAGTATGTCATGGCTTTAGAAGCTTCTGATAGGCTAATTGTCATAATTTGAGTCAATTGGAGGTGTACCTGTAGATGTATTTCAAGGCCTACCTTCAAACTCAGTGCCTCTTTGCTTTGCATCATGGGAAAATCCAAAGAAATCAGCCAAGACCTCAGAAAAAAAATTGTAGACCTCCACAAGTCTGGTTCATCCTTGAGAGCAATTTCCAAATGCCTAAAGGTACCATGTTCATCTGTACAAACAATAGTACGCAAGTATAAACACCATGGGAAAACACAGCTGTCATACCGCTCAGGAAGGAGATGCGTTCTGTCTCCTGGAGATGAACACACTTTGGTGCAAAAGTGCAAATCAATCCCAGAACAACAGCAAAGGACCTTGCGAAGATGCTGGAGGAAACAGGTACAAAAGTATCTATATCCACAGTAAAAATGAGTCCTATATCGACATAACCTGAAGGCCGCTCCATGGACTTTACAGTGTCCCAGAACTTTTTGGAGTTAGAGCTACAGGATGCAAATTTCTGCCTGAAGAAGCTTGCCTTAGCTTTCCTGACTGACTGTGTGTATTGGTTCCTGACTTCCCTGAACAGTTGCATATTGCGGGGACTATTCGATGCTGTTGCAGTCCGCCACAGGATGTTTTTGTGCTGGTCGAGGGCAGTCAGGTCTGGAGTGAACCAAGGGCTATATCTGTTCTTAGTTCTGCATTTTTTGAACGGAGCATGCATATCTAAAACTTCCGTCGCCGACAGAGATGGCCGCCTCGCTTCGCATTCCTAGGAAACTATGCAGTTTTTTGTTTTTTTTACGTGTTATTTCTTACATTAGTACCCCAGGTCATCTTAGGTTTCATTACATACAGTTGAACTACTGAAGAACTACTGAATTACTACTGAACTTCTGAATATAAGAGCAGCGTCAACTCACCATCAGTACGACCAAGAATATGACTTTCGCAAGCGGATCCTGTGGTCTGCCTTTCACCCAGGACAACGGAATGGATCCCAGCCGGCGACCCAAAAAAACGACTTCGTAAAAGAGGGAAACGTAGCGGTCTTCTGGTCAGACTCCGGAGACGGGCACATCGTGCACCACTCCCCAGTATACTTCTCGCCAATGTCCAGTCTCTTGACAACAAGGTTGATGAAATCCGAGCAAGGGTAGCATTCCAAAGGGACATCAGAGACTGTAACGTTCTTTGCTTCACGGAAACATGGCTCACTGGAGAGACGCTATCGGAGTCGGTGCAGCCAGCTGGTTTCTCCACGCATCGCGCCGACAGAAACAAACATCTTTCTGGTAAGAAGAGGGGCGGGGTCGTATGCCTTATGGCTAACGAGACGTAGTGTGGTCACAAAAGCATACAGGAACTCAAGTCCTTCTGTTCACCTGATTTAGAATTCCTCACAATCAAATGTCGACCGCATTATCTACCAAGGGTATTCTCTTCGATTATAATCACAGCCGTATATATTCCCCCCCAAGCAGACACATCGATGGCTCTGAACGAACTTTATTTGACTCTTTGCAAACTGGAATCCATACATCCTGAGGCTGCATTCATTGTAGCCGGGGATTTTAACAAGGCTAATCTGAAAACAAGACTCCCTAAATTGTATCAGCATATCGATTGCGCAACCAGGGCTGGCAAAACCTTGGATCATTGCTATTCTAACTTCTGCGACGCATATAAGGCCCTGCCCTGCCCTCCTTTCGGAAAAGCTGACCACGACTCCATTTTGCTGATCCCTGCCTACAGACAGAAACTAAAACAAGAAGCTCCCACGCTGAGGTCTGTTCAACGCTGGTCCGACCAATCTGATTCCACACTCCAAGACTGCTTCCATCACGTGGACTGGGATATGTTTCGTATTGCGTCAGACAACAACATTGACGAATACGCTGATTCGGTGTGCGAGTTCATTAGAACGTGCGTTGAAGATGTCGTTCCCATAGCAACGATTAAAACATTCCCAAACCAGAAACCGTGGATTGATGGCAGCATTCGCGTGAAACTGAAAGTGCGAACCACTGCTTTTAATCAGGGCAAGGTGACCGGTAACATGACCGAATACAAACAGTGTAGCTATTCCCTCCGCAAGGCAATCAAACAAGCTAAGCGTCAGTATAGAGACAAAGTAGAATCTCAATTCAACGGCTCAGACACAAGAGGTATGTGGCAGGGTCTACAGTCAATCACGGATTACAAAGAAACCAGCCCCGTCACGCACCAGGATGTCTTGCTCCCAGGCAGACTAAATAACTTTTTGCCCGCTTTGAGGACAATACAGTGCCACTGACACGGCCTGCAACCAAAACATGCGGCCTCTCCTTCACTGCAGTCGAGGTGAGTAAAACATTTAAACGTGTTAACCCTCGCAAGGCTGCAGGCCCAGACGGCATCCCCAGCCGCACCCTCAGAGCATGCGCAGACCAGCTGGCTGGTGTGTTTACGGACATATTCAATCAATTCTATCCCAGTCTGCTGTTCCCACATGCTTCAAGAGGGCCACCATTGTTCCTGTTCTCAAGAAAGCTAAGGTAACTGAGCTAAACGACTACCGCCCTGTAGCACTCACTTCCGTCATCATGAAGTGCTTTGAGAGACTAGTCAAGGACCATATCACCTCTACCCTACCTGACACCCTAGACCCACTCCAATTTGCTTACCGCCCAAATAGGTCCACAGATGATGCAATCTCAACCACACTGCACACTGCCCTAACCCATCTGGACAAGAGGAATACCTATGTTAGAATGCTGTTCATCGACTACAGCTCGGCATTTAACACCATAGTACCCTCCAAGCTCGTCATCAAGCTCGAGACCCTGGGTCTCGACCCCGCCCTGTGCAACTGGGTACTGGACTTCCTGACGGGCCGCCCCCAGGTGGTGAGTGTAGGCAACAACATCTCCACCCCGCTGATCCTCAACACTGGGGCCCCACAAGGGTGCGTTCTGAGCCCTCTCCTGTACTCCCTGTTCACCCACGACTGCGTGGCCACGCACGCCTTCAACTCAATCATCAAGTTTGCGGACGACACAACAGTGGTAGGCTTGATTACCAACAACGACAAGACGGCCTACAGGGAGGAGGTGAGGGCCCTCGGAGTGTGGTGTCAGGAAAATAACCTCACACTCAACGTCAACAAAACTAAGGAGATGATTGTGGACTTCAGGAAACAGCAGAGGGAACACCCCCCTATCCACATCGATGGAACAGTAGTGGAGAGGGTATCAAGTTTTAAGTTCCTCGGCATACACATCACAGACAACCTGAATTGGTCCACCCACACAGACAGCATCGTGAAGAAGGCGCAGCAGCGCCTCTTCAACCTCAGGAGGCTGAAGAAATTCAGCTTGTCACCAAAAGCACTCACAAACTTCTACAGATGCACAATCGAGAGCATCCTGGCGGGCTGTATCACCGCCTGGTACGGCAACTGCTCCGCCCACAACCGTAAGGCTCTCCAGAGGGTAGTGAGGTCTGCACAACGCATCACCGAGGGCAAACTACCTGCCCTCCAGGACACCTACACCACCCGATGTTACAGGAAGGCCATAAAGATCATCAAGGACAACAACCACCTGAGCCACTGCCTGTTCACCCCGCTATCATCCAGAAGGCGAGGTCAGTACAGGTGCATCAAAGCTGGGACCGAGAGACTGAAAAACAGCTTCTATCTCAAGGCCATCAGACTGTTAAACAGCCACCACTAACATCCCCTTTATCCCCTTACACTTGTGTGTATAAGACAGTAGTTTTGGAATTGTTAGTTAGATTACTTGTTGGTTATTACTGCATTGTCGGAACTAGAAGCACAAGCATTTCGCTACACTTGCATTAACATCTGCTAACCATGTGTATGTGACAAAAAAAAATATTTGATTTGATTTGAGGAAGTTACTTTTAAAGAATGACCAGGCATCCTCAACTGACGGGATGAGGTCAATATCCTTCCAGGATACCCGGGCAGGTCGATTAGAAAGGCCTGCTCACAGAAGTGTTTTAGGGAGCGTTTGACAGTGATGAGGGGTGGTCGTTTGACTGCGGAACCGTAGCGGATACAGGCAATGAGGCAGTGATCGCTGAGATCCTGGTTGAAGACAGTTGTATGACAGGTGTATTTGGAAGGCTTTACAGATTTAGGGTTGTGCCTGGTGGGTTCCTTGATGATTTTTGTGAGAACGAGGGCATCTAGCTTAGATTGTAGGCCTGCCGGGGTGTTAAGCATATCCCAGTTTAGGTCACCTAACAGAACAAACTCTGAAGCTAGATGGGGGGGCGATCAATTCACAAATGGTGTCCAGGGCACAGCTGGGAGCTGAGGGGGGTCGGTAGCAGGCGGCAACAGTGAGAGACTTATGTCTGGAGAGAGTAATTTTTAAAATTAGTAGTTTGAACTGTTTGGGTATGGACCTGGAAAGTATGACATTACTTTGCAGGCTATCTCTGCAGTAGACTGCAACTCCTCCCCCTTTGACAGTTCTATCTTGACGGAAAATGTTATAGTTGGGTATGGAAATCTCAGAATTTTTGGTGGCCTTCCTAAGCCAGGATTCAAACACGGCAAGGACATCAGGGTTAGCAGAGTGTGCTAAAGCAGTGGGTAAAACAAACTTAGGGGCGGCTTCTGATGTTGACATGCATGAAACCAAGGCTTTTTCGATCACAGAAGTCAACGAATGACGGTGCGTGGGGACATGCAGGGCCTGGGTTTACCTCCACATCACCCGCGGAACAGAGGAGGAGTAGTATGAGGGTGCGGCTAAAGGCTATCAAAACTGACCACCTAGAGCGTTGGGGACAAAGAATAAAAGGAGCAGATATATGGGCATGGTAGAATATATTCAGGGCATAATGCGCAGACAGGGGTATGGTGGGGTACGGGTACAGCAGAGGTAAGCCCAGGCACTGGGTGATGATAAGATAGGTTGTATCTCTGGACATGCTGGTTGTAATGGGTGAGGTCACTGCATGTGTGGGAGGTGGGACAAAGGAGGTATCAGAGTTATGAAGAGTGGAACTAGGGGCTCCATTGTAAACTAAAACAATGCTAACTAACCTGAACAACAGTATACAAGGCATATTGACATTTGAGAGAGACATACAGCGAGGCATACAGTAATCGCAGGTGTTGATTGGGAGAGCTAGCTAAAACGGTGGGTGAGACAACAACAGCTAATCAGCTAGCACAACAACAGCAGGTAAAATGGCGTTGACTAGGCAGAGAGGGTTGGATTAACTACACACAGAGCCTGAGTGCGGCTGGGGCCGAGAGATAAAACATAAACAAACAGAATGGAGTACCGTGATTAATGGACAGTCCAGCAGGCATCAGCTATGTAGCCAAGTGATCACAGTGTCCAGCAGGCATCAGCTATGTAGCCAAGTTTTTTTAACAAGAAAGGAAAAAGTTAGCAGTTCTATTGCTAATCAACAAGAGAGAAACGTGCTTATAGACAACTGCCATAACTACACTTTGCATTAGCGTAGCCTCTTCTGTAGCCTGTCAACTATGTGTCTGTCTATCCCTGTTCTCTCCTCTCTGCACAGACCATACAAACGCTCCACAACGCGTGGCCGCGGCCACCCTAATCTGGTGGTCCCAGCGCGCACGACCCACGTGGAGTTCCAGGTCTCCGGTAGCCTATGGAACTGCCGATCTGCGGCCAACAAGGCAGAGTTCATCTCAGCCTATGCCTCCCTCCAGTCCCTCGACTTCTTGGCACTGACGGAAACATGGATCACCACAGATAACACTGCTACTCCTACTGCTCTCTCTTCGTCTGCCCACGTGTTCTCGCACACCCCGAGAGCTTCTGGTCAGCGGGGTGGTGGCACCGGGATCCTCATCTCTCCCAAGTGGTCATTCTCTCTTTCTCCCCTTACCCATCTGTCTATCGCCTCCTTTGAATTCCATGCTGTCACAGTTACCAGCCCTTTCAAGCTTAACATCCTTATCATTTATCGCCCTCCAGGTTCCCTCGGAGAGTTCATCAATGAGCTTGATGCCTTGATAAGCTCCTTTCCTGAGGACGGCTCACCTCTCACAGTTCTGGGCGACTTTAACCTCCCCACGTCTACCTTTGACTCATTCCTCTCTGCCTCCTTCTTTCCACTCCTCTCCTCTTTTGACCTCACCCTGCATCCTTTGACTCTCTATGTCCCCTATCCTCCAGGCCGGCTCGGTCCTCCCCTCCCGCTCCGTGGCTCGACGACTCATTGCGAGCTCACAGAACAGGGCTCCGGGCAGCCGAGCGGAAATGAGGGGAAAACTCGCCTCCCTGCGGACCTGGCATCCTTTCACTCCCTCCTCTCTACATTTTCCTCTTCTGTCTCTGCTGCTAAAGCCACTTTCTACCACTCTAAATTCCAAGCATCTGCCTCTAACCCTAGGAAGCTCTTTGCCACCTTCTCCTCCCTCCTGAATCCTCCTCCCCCTCCCCACCCCTCCTCCCTCTCTGCAGATGACTTCGTCAACCATTTTGAAAAGAAGGTCGACGACATCCGATCCTCGTTTGCTAAGTCAAACGACACCGCTGGTTCTGCTCACACTGCCCTACCCTGTGCTCTGACCTCTTTCTCCCCTCTCTCTCCAGATGAAATCTCGCGTCTTGTGACGGCCGGCCGCCCAACAACCTGCCCGCTTGACCCTATCCCCTCCTCTCTTCTCCAGACCATTTCCGGAGACCTTCTCCCTTACCTCACCTCGCTCATCAACTCATCCTTGACCGCTGGCTACGTCCCTTCCGTCTTCAAGAGAGCGAGAGTTGCAGCCCTTCTGAAAAAACCTACACTTGATCCCTCCGATGTCAACAATTACAGACCAGTATCCCTTCTTTCTTTTCTCTCCAAAACTCTTGAACGTGCCGTCCTTGGCCAGCTCTCCCGCTATCTCTCTCAGAATGACCTTCTTGATCCAAATCAGTCAGGTTTCAAGACTAGTCATTCAACTGAGACTGCTCTTCTCTGTATCACGGAGGCGCTCCGCACTGCTAAAGCTAACTCTCTCTCCTCTGCTCTCATCCTTCTAGACCTATCGGCTGCCTTCGATACTGTGAACCATCAGATCCTCCTCTCCACCCTCTCCGAGTTGGGCATCTCCGGCGCGGCCCACGCTTGCATTGCGTCCTACCTGACAGGTCGCTCCTACCAAGTGGCGTGGCGAGAATCTGTCTCCTCACCACGTGCTCTCACCACTGGTGTCCCCCAGGGCTCTGTTCTAGGCCCTCTCCTATTCTCGCTATACACCAAGTCACTTGGCTCTGTCATAACCTCACATGGTCTCTCCTATCATTGCTATGCAGACGACACACAATTAATCTTCTCCTTTCCCCCTTCTGATGACCAGGTGGCGAATCGCATCTCTGCATGTCTGGCAGACATATCAGTGTGGATGAAGGATCACCACCTCAAGCTGAACCTCGGCAAGACGGAGCTGCTCTTCCTCCCGGGGAAGGACTGCCCGTTCCATGATCTCGCCATCACGGTTGACAACTCCATTGTGTCCTCCTCCCAGAGCGCTAAGAACCTTGGCGTGATCCTGGACAACACCCTGTCATTCTCAAATAACATCAAGGCGGTGGCCCGTTCCTGTAGGTTCATGCTCTACAACATCCGCAGAGTACGACCCTGCCTCACACAGGAAGCGGCGCAGGTCCTAATCCAGGCACTTGTCATCTCCCGTCTGGATTACTGCAACTCGCTGTTGGCTGGGCTCCCTGCCTGTGCCATTAAACCCCTACAACTCATCCAGAACGCCGCAGCCCGTCTGGTGTTCAACCTTCCCAAGTTCTCTCACGTCACCCCGCTCCTCCGCTCTCTCCACTGGCTTCCAGTTGAAGCTTGCATCCGCTACAAGACCATGGTGCTTGCCTACGGAGCTGTGAGGGGAACGTGCACCTCAGTACCTCCAGGCTCTGATCAGGCCCTACACCCAAACAAGGGCACTGCGTTCATCCACCTCTGGCCTGCTCGCCTCCCTACCACTGAGGAAGTACAGTTCCCTCTCAGCCCAGTCAAAACTGTTCGCTGCTCTGGCCCCCCAATGGTGGAACAAACTCCCTCATGACGCCAGGACAGCGAACAAACTGATACAAGCTGACACACAAACCACTTTTTCCAACTCGTTTAGTGGCAACTTCACATGCTTCAGAGCTGACCCAAAATTCACAGCCTTTATGTTCAAACCATAAAAAAAACATAAAATACGTGAATTACGTTCTAGCTGCAGGTCCATTAACATCATTATGTGTAAGCTGTGGCGACCGAATCCCAGTTTGGCTGATCAGTCATTTGGTGTCAGGCGCCAAAACCCTAGTGGTGCTGAAAATCCCTTTTTTCCATGACTTTCTTGGTCCTTGAATAGGCTTCTCGGACAGAAACATTAGGGGTCTGTCTATGGGCGACGGTGCCAATGCACCTAGTCTTGTGTCTCTGAGACATTTACAAATGTATGCATTTAGTAATAAGTCAAAATGAATTGAGAGATCATACTAAATATCTGAAGCTGTTTCTAGTCCGAGAACCGTCTAAGAACCACGTAACTCTGCTTTATATCATTAGGGTCACTGGGCAGGTTTCTAAAGTTTGAGACTCTAGGTCTGACGGTTTCTTTTGCTTTATAGAACAAAGCTAGCTATTGGAGGCACTGTCTGTCTCTACAGAGCCCGAATAAGTCCCTCCTTCCAAGTTGTGTCTGTGTAATTTAGTTTTCCTTTAAAATTTTATGGGAAAAATGACTGATTTACAGTTCATGGGGTTGCCTAATCCACATATGAAGTTTTGGACAGATCGGCACAACACAAAGCAGCCTGAACACCAATTATGGCACTTCCAGTTGGCAGGGAAGCTATAAGTCAACATATCTCCTGGGGTATGCTGTTACAGAATCACAGAGTTTTAAGTCCTTACATTAAATTGACTGATTTAGAGTTGAATGCACTATGTCTATCAAACTGCAGGCAGGGTATGGAAAAACACTTTTAAGAGTGGTTTTAACCACTACGGTTGGTCAGGAAGCTTAGAATCAACACAGGTAGACCTCATACTGGCCTGATGGACTGTTACCAGACAGGTTCTTTAGCATTCATAACCCATATAGACTTCAGGTTAGATTTAGGGGTGCAGGTATTAGCATTTCCTATGGGAACAAGTCAATACAAACTCTTTAAGTAAACACCTTCTTTTAACTAATAAGGAGTTAATGCAGTCAAGGATTAGGCTTGCACGGATCGGAAGACACCAAGACATACCTGCAGGTCAGAATTGTGCTCTCACCAGGGGTTCTCTCACTGTCACCCAAAAGCAAATGACAGTGGTGAGCAGAAAACAATTTTCATTTTCCTTTTCTCATGGTCGCTCTAGCTCAGACCAGGCGAGCTTCTGGTCAAACGGGATATCTCGTTGAACTACGTGACCTAGAGATTATGTTTATCTCGTGCCTGCTCTCAGTGTCTTTGGCTTTTTTTCCCTTTTCCTCCATCTTGTGTGTGCGTGTAGGAAGCTTTTCTTTGACATCTATTTAGAATGACTGATTTACAGTTCATGAGGTTACCTAGTCACACATATGATTTTGAAAAGAATCTGAAAGCCTTTTTAACCGCTTGAAACTGCCACTGTGTACCATTAAAGGCACTTCTAGTTGCTTTTGAAGCTATAGAAATAAACCCATGTCTTGATTGACATAGAAACTTACAGATCCTGAGTTTTAGTCTTTAAGTTAAAGAATTAGCTGATCTCGATCTACACAGAATTAGATAGTCATTTTTGCAGCGCAGAGAGTTATGTACATCAAAACACCTTTTGAGTCATTCAGCACTTCAGTTTGCTCAGAAGGCTTAGAATGCGACACAGGTAGACCTCATGGTGGTCGATGGACTGTCATAGAAGACAGGTTCATTAGGCATTCATAACCCACATAGGCTTCAGGTTGAATTTAGATATTGCAGGCAATGTATTCCTATGGGAGAAGAAGTCAGCTGACTGTTTGATGTAACACCTTCTTTTTAGCATTAGCAGTTATTACAGAGGGTCAAGGTTAGACTTGCTGGTCAGGAGGACCCTTAGGAGCCGTACCTGATGTCAGATTGTGCTTCTCACTAACGGTTCATATCTTAAGCAAATGACATTGAGGCCAGGCCCTCTCATTCAGGGTTCTGCTTTCCAGTGCGCTCAGGCGAGGCTCACACAGTGAGTCAGCGAAACAAATTGGACTCGGCAAGTCTGGAGGCCTATGCTGATGCTGCATTTTTGTGTTGATTTCAGAATGCCATTTGGTGATGGTCCCCTCTACTGTTTGACATATTGCCTAATGTGCAAAAGTCCAACTACTTGAAGTCCAGTGTCACCAGTCAATTAGATGTCATTCTGACACCAGCTGAAACCTGGTGACACCAAACCAACTTTTCCAGCTCATTTAAAAACCAACTATCACATATGTCAGAAGCAGTAAATTCACAAAGCCATTGAGTTTAAAACATAATAAAATATGAAACACATAATTCGTTCTGGCCTAAGATTAAGAGTCGGACATTATGAAATTTCTTGGCGACCAAGTCGAATTTGTTCATTAGTCCCCTTGGCGCCAGTAAAACCTAATTGGTGCTGAAAATCCCTTTTCAATGCCTTGCTATGGTCCTTGAATGAGCCTCGGACCAGCTTGGTTGGTCCGTCTCCATGGGCAGGCCGGTTTCAATGCACCTAGTCATGTCTGGACTTTTCTAAATGCCGCCATTTTTGTACTGGTCAAAATGAATTGAAGTCATTGCAAATGTACGAGGCTATTTCAGTCCGAGAACCTTCTGAGAGCCACCTAACTCTGCATGCTATGGAGCCGAGGTGAGAGCAGGTTTCTAAAGTTTGAGACTCTAGGTCTGTGGTTCTTTGCAGCTACGAACAAAGCCCAACTATTGGGCATCTGTCTCTACAGAAACCCCATCGTCCCTCCTTCAAGTTGTGTGTCTGTGTGGTTTTAGTTTCTTTGAAATTTTATGGAGGAAAAAATGGCGATTTACAGTTCATGGAGAGGTTTGCCTAATCACATATGAAGTTTTGGACAGATCAGACTTTTGTACCCTCAGAAACGGCCCCCTGAGGCACCGTTAATGGCCCTTCCAGTTGCTGAGAGCTATAAGTCCTTTTATATCCCCTCTACTGTGGTATGCTTTCAGAATCCTGGTTTAAGTCCTTACGTTGAGAATTGACTGATTTACACAAGGTTGAATACACTATGTCTATCAAACTGCAGGCAGGTAATGGAAAAACACCCTTTTGGGTGATTTTAACCACTTCCGGGTTGGTCCAGGAAACTATAACACAGAGTGGACACCTCATACTGGCCTGATGGACTGTTACCAAAGACAGGTTCATCATTCATAACATATAGACTTCCAGGTTGAATTTAGGGGTGCGGGCAATGTATTCCTATGGGAAAGTCAATGCAAACTCTTTGAAGTAACCGCAACTTCTTTTAACTATTAGGGTTAATGCCACAGTCAACGTTAGGCTTGCACGGATCGCGGAAAGACATAGGAACGCCACCCTGAGGTCAGTGTTATTCTCCACCCTAAGGTTCTCTCACTGTCACCAAAAGCAAATGGCCGTGGTGGGGCAGGCTTAATTTGGGCCTACTGCTACTCATAGTCGCTGCGCTCAGACGAGGCGAGCTACACGGTCAGCGGGATATCTCGTTGAACTCGCTTCTGACCTAGAGATTATGTTTATGCCTTTGCCTGCTCTCTGTGTCCTTTAGACACCTTTGCTGTCTCTGCTGTGTGTGTGTGTTGGCTGCTGACATACTGTTGGGAGAAATGACTGATTTACACAGTTCTGGAGTTTACCTAGTCACATATGAAGTTTTGGAAAGATGTGACTTTTAACCCTTCAAAACAGACAGTGTGACCCAATTAAAGAGCACTTCCAGTTGGCAGGAAGCTATAAATGGCATACATGTCTTGGTTAATAACAGCATGCAGAATACAAGTTTTAAGTCTGCAAGTTAAAAATTGACTGATCTACACAGGGGATGGAATGCACTATGTCTATCAAGCTGCAGGCTGATGTATGGATCCCAGCACTGATAAGGTGATTCAACCACTGGGTGCTTCAGGAGAGCTTAGAATTGGCACAGGTAGACCTCATAGTGGTCTGATGGACTGTCATAGAAGACAGGTTCATAAGGCATTCATAACCCACATAGGCTTCAGGTTGAATTTGAGGTGCAGGCAATGTATTCTATGGGGAGAAGTCAATGCAAAGTCTTTAGGAAGTAAGCTTTGCTTCTTTTTAACTATTGAGGTTATTTTGCAGGTCAAAGAGTTGAAGCACCAGATCAGGAGGACCTTAGGGCGTACCCTGAGGGAGTCAGTTATTGCTTCCTCACCCTAACGGTTCTCTCACTGTCACCAAAAGCAAATGACATTGAGGCCAGAGCTTCATTTGGTTCTGCTTTTTTTCAAGGTCCTGCCTCAGAGCGACTACGGTCAAGCGGGCGTCTCGTTGAACTCGGCAAGTCTGGAGACTATGCAGTGTAATTTTTTATTGATTTCAGAATGCCATTTTTAGTGATGGTCCCTCTCTGTTTAAACATATTACTAATGTACAAAGTCCTTCTTAAGTCAGTATCATCAGTCAATTGGAATGTCATTCTGTTACAAGTATTTTAATTGACACCAAACCCACTTTTAGGCTTTGTGTGTCTTTAAGCTGCCTTTGTCACTCCATCCTTGCTGTGTGTGTTTCTGTGTGTGTGTGTGTGTGAGAGAGGCTTTTCTTTGACATCTGTTGGGAGATGACTGTTTTCCCAGTTTATGAAGTTGCCTATCCACATATGAAGTTTGAAAAAGATCTGACACTTTTGGCTCCTTAGGAAGCTGCCACTGTGACACCATTTAGGCACTTCAGTTGCTTTGGAAAGCTATAAATAAACTCATATCATGGTTGGGTATGCCTTTACAGAATCCTGAGTTTGAAGTCTTCTTTTAGATTAAGAACTGAGTTATTCACGGAGGTTTGAGTAATTACCAATGGCCTTCAGAAAATCATAGAAAATCACAGAAATCCATGAGACTCCACAGCACACTTAAGATTCGTAAGGCACCCTGCCAACTGGATCTGTAACGGTTGAAAACAAGCACCTATCCATTGAACATCACCAGATTAATAGGTTGTCACGATTTCTCTTAAATGACGATGAATAAATGTTTCAGTTCTTTTTTATTGACACTGGAGGCTCCTTGACTTTGGCGTGAAGTGGAAAAATAGACTCTCTATTTCATTTCGGACGCTTGTAGATAAATGACTGTAACTCAAAAACCGTTGAGGCCTAAGAGGCATACATCTTGTTAGGGACCAACTGCCCATTGTACACCCTATGCTCACCGAGTTTAGACTTCTAAATATTTTCAGTTTGAGATAAAGGTTGTCATTAGTCGTGATGTTTTGTCCAATAGCAATATGATTGCTTATGCCCTCTTGTAGAATTTCACGGAATGGTGGAAAAATGACCTGAAATCTTATTTTTGTCAAGCAGGCAGATATCCGGAGCAAGTTCATTTGATGACTTCTGAGTAGGTCCGTCCCTGC